>NW_028220464.1:0-10358 GCF_045865225.1 Trachurus japonicus | reverse complement strand
GGCCTATTTTTCAGGCCTTTTCTCGAAAATTGCATATCCATAATAAAATGAGTATATCTCTGCAACCACAAGGTCTATTTGAATACTTTTGGTGTCATAGTAAAGGGAAAAAAATGAGGAATTGCTGAGATGTGTAAATGTCAGTATATCTGTTACTGGTAAAGAGTAAATGAAGATGACACACAGAAAAAAATTAATAAAAATTAATATTCGCCTAAAAAAAAATCATATTTTTGATGAGTGCCCTTTAGAATAATGCTGATGAAGCTCAAACTCTCTATAAAATCATTGTACAACATGTGAACATTGTCTCTGCAGTGGTTGATTCTGATTAATTGAAGCAGGACAAAATTATTGAGATTTTACTACAAAATATCCAGGCGAACTTTCCAAAATGTCCATTTTTGGCACAGCTTGGAACCACCTGCTACTATAAACTATTGTTTAATCTTTATTTTCACACAATTTGGATAAACTAACTGAAAATAAATCTACTGGAACCGATTGGAAATAACTAACATGCTGTATTCATTGTCTCTGCGCCCTGTGCAGCTCAGAGAAGCTTGTTTGGGTGGGTTTGGCTTTCAGCCTCTATCTCTGCAGCGCAGTGGTCGATTCGAGTGAGTGGCGGCTCATTTTAACCAATAGAGAGAGAGGAATGACGCTAGACCCACGTCGATGTGATTGGCCGCACCTGCAGCCATGTGACAGCCATGAACCAGTCAGATCAGCAGATCCACGTGCAGGCCAACGTGGGGTTGTATGCGCGCGCACCAGGCTTCCGTGTAGGGTCCTAGAGCCGTCTGGCTTCGGCCCGGCTGATTCAGATGTAAACACTAGGCAGAGTTCAACTGGAAATATTGTGGATTTACCCATAACACAACCTTTTCACGGCAAAACAGCAAAGGTAAGAGCAAATGTACGACCATGTTTTGGCCACGCAGTGTCTGTTTTTGCTCGACTTTGCTGGTTGTTGTCTTCTCCCTCTGCCGTGCTGCTGCTAGCTGCTGTGTTAGCAGCTGTTGTTGGGTGACGCCCTGATGTTTACGTTCAGATGAGAGGTCGCTGATGTGTTTTGCATAATGTACAGTTGTATACGAGCCAGAAATGTGGCGACTGGGTCCACACAGAGGTGCTTTATGAAGTTTGATGTCTAGTTGTTTGTTTGAGTAGTGTTTGGGCTGTGTTTGGGTCATATAAACATGGTTTTTACACGTTGTAGCCCAGCTTCTGCTGTTTAATTTGACATATAATATGGCCATATTCTTTCATAATCAGTGCACTGGGGGCTCTGTTATTGTTATGCATGTCTTCAAGTCCCCCATATGGGGGACTCTGGATTTTAAGTGAGATAATGTGAACTCTTTTTACTCTTACTCTTTTATGTGTAAAATAAGGAAGGGAACTTGACCTCAAAAAATAATATAAAACAATCTGATCTCAGTCCACCACACACCCAAGTCCTCAGCAGAAACACAGCTAATCAGACCTCCAGGAAATATTTCTTACCTTGTGTCCAAACAGTCAGCACCATTAGTCATCCAGCTCCAACTGGTTAATAATCCACCAATATTATTTCCTGTTTCCATCACAAGTAGCAGAAATCGACAGAACACCGATGGGAGCAGGACGCGCTCTTGGCAGCGAAACTGAAAACTGACAGAGTAACGTCAGGTTGTAGTCGGTTGATCCAGTGAATGATCAACTTTCCTTACTCTTAGTTTTCTTCTGGATGTAAGCGGTGATAAAAAAGAAAAAAGGAAAAAAGAAAAGGTTGGGAACCCATGCCCTGCAGGTTGTGTGTAAAATCCAGGAAGATAATATGGGCAGGGCAAGGGGTTCCCAACCTTTTCTTTTTTTATTGCCTGTAATCAACTGTAAAAATTTACACTGAAGGTTCTGAATGTAAGCAATCTCATGGTGAGACACTCACGTGATTGGCTGTAAAGGAGGGAGACATTTACACGTTTTTGTCACGTCAGGGGAGTCTCAAAAGTCTCACACACAAATGCAGCGAGGTTTACAAAAAAAACAAAAAAGCACTTTGTGCAGCTCCGACAGTTCATATATCAATGTAACAAGCTCCAAATATGTATTTGATGAAGATTGCAAATACTTTTACATTTGCAATTTTTTTTTTCTATTTGTGTGTGCATCGGAAATATGTTTATGAATCTCGTCTTTTTTTTACTTAATGAAACATAAACATTAAGGGCCCTAGTTTCTTAGACCAGGTGAAGTCTAACATCAGCGCAGCTTCGCCACGCCAACGGGGTGTGGCCCAGGTCCATTTCGCAAGATTGGTGGGCCACGCAGTCAGATTTAGACCAGCGCAATCCCTCCCCTCGTCCCTCCCACCGGCACAAACGGCAAAGAGGGAGGAGAGAGGGCGGGAGGGAGACAGGAGGAGGAGAAGTGGGATTAACACAGCCGATTCGGATATTCACCAATCAAAGGAGCTCCTCTCCTCACCTTTAACTGCGCTGCGGGTGATGCGCACTGCAAGTTTGTCATTTTATACTTTGACATGGACGGAGGAGACAGCGACGCCAGAGGCCGAACCTCTCCCAGGAGGAAACAGCTGTTTTGGTCCGGAGGTCCGAGCTCAGAGTGACCAATAATGAGTTTACTAATATACTTAACCAGGATTGATCTGATACACTGAGAACGGCTGCCCAATGTAAGAAACAACAATTAATAAACTAATAAAGAAACTCACATTTATTCAAACCCTGTGTAAGCAAGATGAGAGGTGTAGGCTACACTAATCACAACATAAACAAACACCATGCGGAATGAAATCAGCGTAAAGGACGCTCTCTCTCTCTCTGTCCTCCTCTCTCTCTCTCTCTGTCCTCCTCTCTTTTTTTTCTGTGATAGAGATGCTGAGTATACTGTAGTAGGCTATATACTGACTATCTGATACCGAGGCTGTTGTGGTGGGCTAAGAGAGATGAAGATTTGTGTTTTGTTTTTCATTACGGCTGCGTGATGCGGTCGCTCTCCGCTCATGAATTAATAAGTAAATAAATAAATAAAGCGATCATCACAAGGGCAGAGTGGTATCTCGACACGGCAGCGACATGCAGTCATCCACCCTCAGTCCTGCTTTTGGGACATCCACAGCTGCTTTTCAGTGCCAGTTCGTCCCTGCTGTGTTAATTCAGGTGGAGTTTCCTTTACGCACCGACAGCCTTTGATCTCTGCTTTGATCTGACGTCAGATGTGACGGGACAATCTATATAGATATAAATTCACGTGTTGATTCCGTTAGTTGCATTAAATAGTGGTTATTGTGGATATTTATTGCATTGAAATGTGTCTGGAACTGTGGAGATCTGCCTGTGAGGTCTTGGTGACGTGTGTGCACTGCAGGTCAGTCAGCCAAACTTCCACTGCACCTGCTGCGCTCCGCCCTGCGCTGAGATTAGACCTGGTTGGAGGTGGCGAGCTTTCAGCGCAACCTCGGCGGGACATTTTCGCACAAAACTTCCACTGCACCAAGCTAAATCTGTGACGCCTCCCCCTGCTGCGCGGCCACGCCTATCTCAGCGCAGCGCAATCTGCCAATCTTCCAATCTGACTTTGCGCTAGGCTGCGCTGGTCGAAACTTGCATTAGACCGGCTGCGTTACCTTGCGCCACCTGCGCTGCGCCAGCAAACTAGGGCCCAAAAAATGTATTTGTGTTTTGAGTCACATATAAATCCCCAAATGCATTTGTGAATCTTCTTTTGTGCATTTATGAGACTGTTTTAGCTCTATAGAACATTGCATTATTTGTTTTGTGCATTCAGTCTGCCTGCACGACATCTAAAAAAACATAAAGAATTAAAGCTGTTGTTCTCTTGTTTGCTGGGTGTGTTGCTCTCAGAGCACCAGTAAACCAGTGTGTGTGTGTGTGTGTGTGTGTGTGTGTGTGTGTGTGTGTGTGTGTGTGTGTGTGTGTGTGTGTGTGTGTGTGTGTGTGTGTGTGTGTGTGTGTGTGTGTGTGTGTGTGTGTGTGTGTGTGTGTGTGTGTGTGTGTGTAGGTGGGATCACTCAGGTGCTATAAAAAGCTCATTGTGACTCCAAATCTTCCTACTCATTTGTGTACCTGAAGGACGCTGCATCACTTGGCATCTTTCACCTGAAAGGCTTTGAGAATCCTGACTCCTCTTCACCTTCGCCACCAGAATGCCTTTGCAGTTTGAGTTGTGTCCCGGTCGAATGATTGGAGGCGACCACCCATGCTTCATCATAGCTGAAATTGGACAAAACCACCAGGGAGATATTGAGATTGCCAAGAAAATGATCAAAATGGCAAAGGTAAATTAAGAAGGTTAAACTGTGGCTGTTTATTTTTATTTATTTATTTTAAGAATATTGTTGCTTTAATCTGTCAAAATTAATCCAGTCTCTTCTCTTCTCCTATCCCTGTCATCTCAGGACTGTGGTGCAGATTGTGCCAAGTTCCAGAAAAGTGAATTAGAGCACAAATTCAGTAAGCGAGCCTTGGAGCGCCCCTACAATTCCAAACACTCCTGGGGCAAAACATACGGCGATCATAAACGTCATTTGGAGTTCAGCCATGATCAGTACAGGGAGTTGAAAAACTATGCAACAGAGATCGGCATCTTCCTCACAGCCTCTGGCATGGATGAGGTAACATAATTAATCTACAGTATATAGAGCAGATATCTGTTAGGTGCACTTTGATTCACAATATATTTTGACATACTGGCTTTCCTTACATTATTGTATTCCTCAGGATCAAGTAGAAATACCCAACATCTTAGAAGATTCAATTGCCATCACTTGAAAGCACTTAAGAACAGAGTACATACAGTGGGTTTGTGTCCTAACCACGTTGATTTCCACAGATGGCTGTGGAGTTCCTCCATGAGCTGGATGTGCCTTTTTTCAAAGTTGCTTCCTGTGATGCCAACAACTTCCCTTATCTGGAAAAAACAGCCAAAAAAGGTGCACAGCTGTACAACATATAACATCAGATCTCTCTCTCTCAACAAAAAAACAAACAAAAAAACTGAAGTACATGTGAAGGTTAGGGTGGGGCCCCTAAAATGTTGCTGTCACACATGCTGAAAGGTTAGAATAGATTCCATTTAATTTGTCTTCTCTCTTTAACCGAGCGTTATAAGAGGGAAAACCCAAGCAACCTTTTAACCACACCTCAATATGTAAATTCTAGGAGTGGCCAAACTAAACCACGGGGACAAATGGTGCCTATCTGACAATTTCCTTCAATGAAAAACATGCAAAATGGTCACAGGTGTTGTCTTTCTTGTTTTCTTCCATTTCTTGATGTACTGATCTGTGTGTGTCAGGTCGTCCCATGGTGGTGTCCACTGGGATGCAGTCCATGGAGACGATACGTCGGGTCTACAAGACCGTGAAAGCCCACAACCAGAACTTCACCATCCTGCAGTGCACCAGTGCCTATCCTCTGGATCCTAAAGATGTCAACCTCAGAGTGATCAAGGTACCATGAAAGCCTTTGAACCCTTTGAACCCTTTGAATTTTATGCACCTGTTCACTACATTTAGATATACATTTAGAAACATGAAAGATGGTTACAATTGAAAATTGATAATCAGTTTAGTTCATCTAGAAGACAAACTGGGCGTGACCATGAATGTTATGTCTAGACAAAAACAAGCTCAACAATAGCTTCAATCCACTTGGCAGAGTGTCATCTGATATCACTGACATCATTGTTATATCATTGACAAACACAAATAATATCAGCATCAGCATATAAAAAGATACACATTAGTGGCAAATACACATATGTTTCACTCTTCTGCTGAAGGAATATCAGAGGGAATTTCCAGATGTTCCCATTGGATATTCTGGGCACGAACAGGGGGTCTACATCACTGTTGCTGCAGTGGCAATGGGGGCGAAGGTCGTTGAACGCCACGTGACCCTGGATAAGACCTGGAAGGGAAATGACCATGAAGCTTCCCTGGAGCCCTCAGAGCTGAAAGAGCTGGTCCGAGCCATCCGACAGGTGGAGATGGCCATGGGATCACCTGTCAAGCAGATGCTACCCTGCGAGAAGAGCTGCCACGACAAGGTTGGTTGTACTTCATACAAGAGACATAAGTTCAGGCTGCCTCCTCCTGCTCTGATTTTTCACTCAGATTGAAACCAAATTCTTTGGTATCACTCACCCATAGATCTGAATGATGTGTAACCACTGAAGCAAAGTTGGGCATCCAGTTTGCCAAGTCTGTTAACCGTAAGGTAAAACTATATTTTTTCTTTGTCTTTCTGTGTTTGCTGTCCCAGTTGGGCAAGTCAGTGGTTGCCAAGGTGGCGATTTCCAAAGGAGCGTTGCTGAGCCTTGACATGTTTGCAGTGAAAGTTGGCGAGCCGAAAGGAATCCCTCCAGAGAATATGCAGCAACTGGTGGGCAAGAAGCTGAATGAGGACGTGGAGGAGGACGACAGCATTTTGGGAAGCATGATAGAATAAAGGAACATCTACAAAGGTTGGGAGAAAGAGGTAGGCAGACAGGCAAACTGACCGAGAGAGGGATTGAAAGACAGAGAATGAGAGACAGAGAGAGAAACAGACAAGAGGAAGGCTTACAGGTTGTGATGCAGTGTAAACCAAGGGCGCCGGAATGGGGGGGGCCAAGGGGCCATTGGCCCCCCCACTTTACGCCCCTGCCCTGCTCTACCGATCACTGATCACCATAGCCCGCTATCCCGGTTTCAATAATTCCCCCGGTCCCACCCACATCAAATGAAATAAACAAATAAAACATAGGCTAGAAGAATCTTTCATTTAAAATCAAATCTAATGCTACTCTGTCTGTAGTGCAGCCCAGTAGGCTAAGTAGTCCCAATTCAAGTCTCTCCGGCCATATGGTGCCCACGTGAATGCACAGCTGAACGAAGCTTCTCCGGCTTCCGTCGTCCTCCCTCCGCTTATTAGTCACCTTCACCTTCGTCACCTTCTCATCCTGTAGGCTTCATCCACAAACACTGTGGACCAAGTCAAAGTCCTTCCTAATTAATCAATATTAGAACGTCTCGCCTCTGACCAAGTGCACCATCTCAGGAAGTGCAACTTCTGCTCTGCCGGTGAGCGAAGGGAAGTTTACTTTGAAAAAATGCGAGGAAAAGATTAATTAACCTGACATGTTAATAGCCTAGTTCAGCTTGGTGATATGCCTTTAGTTATTATCAATTCCAGGTGTTTTACAGTTGTTACAGTCGTTTCACCTGGAGATGACGTACATGCCAGGTGATGAACCGGACTACAGCGGCAAGAGATTTATGACGTTACGTACAGTAATTCAATAATCAATATTAACTAGGGCGAGTATGGTGTCTGCTTATTTCCAGCATGTCACTGTCTGTTTACAAAATCACCATCTAGCTTATTCCTAAAGTTTGTGAAGTGTGTGTGGAGCGGTCAAGCGGACCTGCTGACAGATGTGCAGCTGACAGCCATGACATCACCAAACCTGAGCCACCAGCTGATCCTCCCTCGCGCACGTCCTGAGGACGGGACAAAGTCTCCTGGATATTATTTTTTCTTTTCCTTTATTCATTTCTAACTGGCTCGTTTTGCCAGTAAAAACCATAACTTGTGAGAAAAAGAAGAGACGCAGAAAACAACAAAATGGAAACATTGTAATAACTCCTGTGGCCACAGCTGGCCCGAGTGGTCTATAACAGCTGTCTTTATGAAGCGAGCACAGTCACGGACTGAGACAAAGTTATTTAGCTACATAAAGTCCAAACGTCTGTCTAAGCAGACGTTGACCTTAAGCATTGTTCCTATTATTAAAACATGAATGACAAGAATAAGAGGTGAAAAGTAGCCGCTGCAGACTGATGCGCCACAGACCTGAGTGCTCATAAACTGTTACTTCTGCTTTTACAAAGGCTGATTTTCTGCTTGATCCATGATGATTAATTTACCTACAGAAAAAACTAAATGCATGGTAAAAGTAACATTACTAATATTTTAGAGATCTCAAATTCACAAATGATGTTTTCTATTATTAAAATTCTGATTAAAAATTGGGTCAGGTCGGACCACGGGCTTCTTTTATTTTTTTATTTTTGCCGTGGTCCAGCTGAGAGACTGCTCGTGAGTCCGGCTGCATCAGGTCCAGGCTTCAACACCTGGATCGGACCGGGTCGGGTCGTTGAGAACCTAGCAGTTTATAGAAACTGCTCAAACGGGCTTTAAGAGGTGTATTCACAACATTTTATTTACTTAAACCTGCAGCCAGACCAGCACAGGAGACCGGAGTATAGGGCTTTCTTTTTTTTCTCTTCTTTTTTTTGAGAAGTTACGGTAGGCATGACGGTCTGGGAGATGCTGGAGGAGGGGGATTACGCATGCATTGTGCTGGTATTACGCATCACGACCGGACACTACAAATGACTATTGCACCGACAGTGAGTGTGTAAATCTATGCCCCGTAACAACCCAACCTCCATGGCCCCCCCACCTCTAAAATGAATCCGGCGCCGCTGGTGTAAACAGACAGATAAGCAGAGACTGCTGATGGAAGAAAAAAATAAATAAGTAGACTAGGGCTAGGCTATGTGTTCGGTTTGTGTGTCTTAGTTATAGACGAGACGTTTGAAAGACAAATTCATTATAGCCTACAGGTCTGAATAGGAATGTGATACGGCTGTAAAAAAAAAAAAAAAAAAAAAAAAAGGTGTCTTAAAGGGATAGTTCAACATTTTGGCAAATTGGCCCATTGCCATAATCGCTATAGTCATAGCAGTAGGTTCGTTACCTTTAATTGTAGGTGTAAGCTATTTTTAGTACAGCGGAGCGCAGCAGCAGGCTGCTCAGAGCTACGCTATGGAGGCTAAGGGAATTTCTTGGTTTCCCTCATTAAACTCATCAAATACAAAATCCCAAAACTCCACAGCGCTTTTGTAGACAAGTTGTGAGCTGCACAACCACCACGCTATGAGATAATGACGGAGCGATACGAAACGGAGCCGTTTTCGAGGTAAATTCATACAAAACCGCTGATGCGCGTTGCGTTCAGGGACAGTTTTTCAGCAAGCAGTCTCCGTATTTACCCTGTATTTACCTCGAAAACGGCTCCGTTTCGTATCGTTCCGTCATTATCTCATAGCGTGGTGGTTGTGCAGGTCACAACTTGTCTACAAAAGCGCTGTGGAGTTTTGGGATGTTGAATTTGATGAGTTTAATGAGGGAAACCAAGAAATTCCCTTAGCCTCCATAGCGTAGCTCTGAGCAGCCAGCTGCTGCGCTCCGCCGTACTGAAAATAGCTTACACCTACAATTAAAGGTAATGAACCTACTGCTATGACTATAGCGATTATGGCAATGGGCCAATTTGCCAAAATGTTGAACTATCCCTTTAACAAGACAGTAATTTCAAGATGTGCCATGATATTGTGCCAAGCCAGTTTTACACCAACTCTGTAGCTACTTGGATACTCAACACTATATTTTTTAAGATATTCTCAAACCAAAAGGCAGACAATGGGATTGCATGGCTATAGTGTGATGTGTAGGCTACTACATCTTAAATGTTGTGGACATTTGCATAATGGGAACACATTTGCGCCGGCTACATTTGCATCCCTGCATTGCATAGCCTATAGGCTACTTTCTGCACGCCACAGGCCTCTAAGAGAGAAGTACAGTCTGTGAATGTTATTTCTGTTTAGAATGATCTGTCCCTGCCTACTTAACCCCAACTGTAAATCACACTCTTTAGCGTGAGATGGTTATATGTTTGAATGGGTTTCAATGACTTCCTGTGGGGCATTTGTAACTGGGAATTTACCTACACCCTGTGTTGATTTTTAAGGTGTGTCAGGTGGCCAGTGTTGTTCATTTTGAAAATAAACATGACTATAAACAGCTGTCTGGTTTTATTTTTATTTTTGTACAGAAATGGCCGTTTGTCCTGTTTGTCGCGCCGAGTTGTCACAAGCTGCAACACGAGTTTACCCGAGTAAGGAAAACGAATTTGATTGGTCGTTATCGAGCGGGCGGGATATTCAAAGCTTGGGGCGAGACCGAGCTCCGTGTGTGTGTGCGTGTCTCAGACGTTTGAATGACGGATCCAATATCAGTGGCTGGTGAATCGTGTACAGGCTGACGTGTAATCCTTGCGTTTGCATTATCCAATGAGAAAAAAAAATACACTTCATCCCGGATTTACTCAAAAATAGAATTTTGCACAAAGTTGGCCTACATCGTCTGATAGATGAGTTATTACATTAATTTTATGATCCAGAGTGGGCTCAAATTCAGTTTTCTTTTCTGTACACCTTTAAACAATTTTCTATTCAAATTTGAGAGGCACATAAAATCGGTAAAAAAAAAAAATGT
>NW_028220463.1:0-17763 GCF_045865225.1 Trachurus japonicus | reverse complement strand
TCCTCCTAAGGTTAAATACAGTAAGATTGTAATCCATGTCGGCGGTAATGACACCCGGCTTCGCCAGTCGGAGTTAACTAAGGTTAATATGGCTTCGGTGTGCAACTTTGCAAAGACAATGTCGGACTCCGTAATTTTCTCTGGCCCGCTGCCCAACCTAGTGAGTGACGATATGTTTAGTCGCATGCGTTCATTCCATCGCTGGATGTCTGGGTGGTGCTTAGATAACGACGTGGCTTACATAGATAACTGGACCTCCTTCTGGGGAAAGACTGGTCTGATTGGGAGAGATGGCGTCCATCCTACTCTGGATGGCGCATCCCTCCTATCTAGGAATATAGGGAACTTTATTAGCCGTGCTAATCCCTGACAAGCACCCAGAGTTCAGACCAGCAGGCAGAGCCGCAGTTTAAGACGCCCCTCTGCTGGGTCCCTCTTGTTGTCACCCACCCAGCCTATAGAAACTGTGTCTGCCTCGAGGCTGTCTAAGCCTAAACCCCAATCTAGAGGAGTTGTTTATAGCAACTTAGTTAAAATCAAAACCACTGCTCCTGCAAGCCAAACTAATAGAACTATTAAATGTGGTTTGCTCAACATTCGTTCTCTCCCATCCAAGTCTCTCCTAGTGAATGACTTAATTACAAGTCACCATATTGACATATTAACACTCACTGAGACCTGGTTGCAGCAAGATGAATATGTTAGTTTGAATGAATCTACCCCTCCTAGTTACATTAACTGTCATGTGCCTCGTAACACAGGCCGAGGAGGAGGAGTGGCTGCTATTTATCAGTCAAATCTGATTATCAACCCTAGACATAATAGTTCATATAATACATTTGAAAGCCTTACTATCAGCCTCTCTCACCCAGACTGGAAAGCAGAAAAACCACTCTTACTTGCTGTAGTGTATCGTCCTCCTGCACCTTATTCTGAGTTTCTAGAAGAATTCCCTGACTTTCTGTCAAATTTAGCAATGAGTTCAGACAAAGTCATTATAGTAGGTGACTTTAACATTCATGTGGACGTCGATGATGATTGTCTGGCTACTGCATTCAAGTCACTTTTGGATTCAGTCGGCTTCTCTCAGAGGGTAAACAAACCCACTCACACTTTTAATCATATCCTTGACTTAGTACTTACTTATGGAATAGAAACTGACCATGTCACAGTTCTTCCTCAGAACCCCGTCTTGTCTGACCATTCTTTAATAACATTTGAATTTACTTTAACAAATTATATCCTACCTGGGAAAAAATCCCGCTACAGTAGATGTCTATCTGACACTGCTGTTTCTAGATTTAAAGAGCTTATTCCAGCAGAGCTTGCTGCCACATCCTGTAACCATATTATGGGCAGTGATGCTGACTTCACCACATTCTGTAACCATACTATGGGCAGTTATGCTGGTTTCACCCCCACACAGGTGGACTATCTTGTGGATAGCACTGCAGCAGCACTCCTTGGAACACTTGATGCTGTAGCTCCCCTCAAAAAGAAAGTTATCAATCAGAAAAGAATAGCTCCCTGGTACAGCCCAAACTTGCGCGCTTTGAAACAGAAGACCAGACAGCTGGAAAGGAAAACACATTCCAGCCAACATGAGGAAGACCGTCAAGCCTGGAAGGATAGTTTATTAATATATAAAAAAGAACTCCGTAATGCTAGAAGCAATTACTATTCATCTCTAATAGAAAAGAATAAGAACAACCCCAGGTTCCTTTTCAACACTGTGGCCAGGCTGACCAAGAACCATAGTGTTGTTGAGCCATCCATCCCTCCAACTCTCAGCAGCAACGACTTCCTAACTTTCTTTACCGAAAAGATAGTTAATATTAGAACAAAAATTGCTAGTAATGGCCCACAGATTACGGTACCCATTGAAGCACCTCCCAGACTTGGTACACACTTGGACAGCTTCTCTCCCATCGACCTGTCAGACTTAACTTCTGCAATTACTTCCTCCAAGTCAGCCACATGTTTGCTGGATCCAGTTCCGACAAGACTACTTAAGGATGTCTTCCCCTTAATTAACATTTCTTTTCTGAACCAAATCAATCTTTCCTTAGCCACAGGCTACGTGCCACAGGCCTTCAAGGTGGCTGTCATTAACCCTTTACTTAAAAAACCTTCTCTTGACCCAGATGTCCTTGCCAACTATCGGCCTATATCCAACCTTCCTTACATCTCTAAGATCCTTGAGAAGATTGTCCTGGAGCAGCTACATGAACATCTGCACAGCAACGAGCTCTTTGAAGCTTTCCAATCTGGATTCAGAGAACACCATAGCACTGAAACAGCACTTGTCAAAGTCTCTAATGATCTTCTTATAGCTTCAGACAGAGGTCTCGTCTCTGTTCTTGTACTTTTGGACCTCAGTGCTGCATTCGACACCATCGACCACAGCATCCTGCTGCAGAGACTAGATCATGAAATAGGGATTAAAGGACCTGCCCTAAAATGGTTTAAGTCATACTTATCTGACAGGTTTCAATTTGTTAATGTTAATAACGACCACTCAGAGTATAGCAGAGTTACGTATGGTGTACCGCAGGGTTCAGTCTTAGGGCCAATCCTCTTCATTCTTTACATGCTCCCATTAGGTGGCATCATCCGGAAGCACTCAATCAATTTTCACTGTTATGCTGATGATACGCAACTCTACTTGTCCATGGAGCCAGATGACAGAAGCCGCCTCATCAATCTGCAAGACTGTCTGAAAGACATTAGATCCTGGATGTCCTCTAACTTCTTGCTACTGAATTCAGATAAAACTGAGGTTATTGTGTTTGGACCTAAACATCTCAGGGACACGTTCTCCAATCAGATCGCTACTCTAGATGGCATCACCCTGACCCCGAGTACTACCGCGAGGAACCTTGGAGTCATTTTTGACCAGGACCTTTCCTTTAGCTCCCACATAAAGCACGTGACTAGGACCGCCTTCTTCCATCTGCGCAGTATCACTAAGATTAGGAATATCCTCTCCCAGAGTGATGCTGAGAAACTAGTACATGCATTTATCACTTCTAGGCTAGACTACTGCAACTCTCTCCTGTCAGGATGTCCGAAAAACTCTCTAAAGAGTCTCCAGCTGGTCCAGAATGCCGCAGCGAGGGTTTTGACAGGAGTTAGGAAGAGAGAGCACATCTCTCCCACCTTAGCTTCTCTCCACTGGCTTCCTGTGGGATTTAGAATAGACTTCAAAATCCTTCTGCTGACTTATAAGGCTCTTAATGATAAAGCTCCAACCTATCTGAAAGAACTAATCATTCCTTACTGTCCTACCAGAGCACTCCGCTCCCAGAACGCAGGTCTGTTAGTGACTCCCAGTATCTCTAAAAACAGACTGGGAGGTAGAGCCTTCAGTTACCGGGCTCCTTTACTGTGGAACCAGCTCTCTCCATGGGTCAAGTTAGTTAGGGCTGGTTCAGGTAGCTCTGAACCATTTTATAGCTACGCTGCTATAGGCTTAGACTGCTGGGGACACATCTGGTTACACAGAGCCCTCTCCTCCTCTTCTCTTCTCTTCTCTTCTCTTCTCTTCTCTTCTCTTCTCTCCTCCCCTCCCCTCCCCTCTCCTCTCCTCTCTTCTCCTCAGTATATTTTTGAACTGTCATTTTCTGTTGTACTTTGTAGTTTGGCCTTGGTGTCTCGCACTCTCTCTGTGTTTCCGCAGATCCACCGGAGCTCCATCTCTCTGCACCAGCCGCCGCCTGCATCGCCCCCCCCTCCCACCCCTTCCCCTGCTGTTAGACCGGCCTCCCCTTCCTTCCCATGGACCAATCTGCCACCCAGCCCTCCCATCGAGCTGGCCAGCTCTCCCTGCCCCCCCCCCCGCCCCCCCCCCTCACCAGAGACTGCCTTCATCAACTCCTGCTAACATTTCCATATTTCGCACATTCTGTGACAAACTGTAAACTGTTTTCTTGTCTGTAACAACATCTATTGCACGTCTGTCCGTCCTGGGTGAGGGATCCCTCCTCTGTTGCTCACCCTGAGGTTTCTCCGACTTTTCCCTGTTAAAAGGGTTTTCCATGGAGTTTTTCCTCAGTCGATGTGAGGGTCTAAGGACAGAGGATGTTGTTGTGATGCCATGTAAAGCCCTTTGAGACAAACTGTTTGTAAAAACGGGCTATACAAATAAAATTGCCTTGCCTTGCCTTGCCTTGCCTTGCCTTGCCTTGCCTTGCCTTGCCTTGCCTCCTTACGAGAAAGGTGTGAAACATCACCTTCATCCATCATGTGTATATACAGACACACACACACACACACACACACACACCTCTCTCATGTGCTAAAAATAAACTCCTATTAGTAGCAGTCTGAGCGTTGAGGGGGTGGGGAGGTGGGGGGGTGGAGGGGGAAAAACTAGGTGTGACTGGTGGAGAAAGAGAAGGAGAGAGGAAAAACTAAAAGGGTGAACAAGACCTTGGTGCTCTCGAATGTGTGAATGCTTGCAGGTTGGGTTGGTCTGTCGGGTCCACAAAATATAGACATGACCTCACCCCAGGATTGTGAGGGATGATTTAATAGCTGAAGTTTGGTTGCTTGTTGGCAGACATCGAACAACGATTTCACCAAACAGGGAGCATGAACGGGTGAACGATTTGCAACTACCACAGCTGGATTGTGACAGAGTGTGACAGACTATGAATATACATCTTCCAAGCAAATATACAGTCACTTCCATTATTATATTTTCACTATTTTTCACTTCGGTAGCATTATTTCATTCCCAAATAAAGAATCGCAGAATATCTGACTGCAATTTTAACATACATGTCCTGAATATGTGGTGAAAACACTCCAGTAAACCCAAATATTAGAAGAAGACAATATATTTGATACTGTAATTAGCTATTGAGGCAAAACTACATTGATTTTGTCATTGAAGACTGGATGTGAAGCCAGCTTCGAGTAAAACTTTCTTAAAAACTTTTTATACATTTTGGCTCAGTCACTGTTAAATGCATTATGTCATAATTCTCCCATTTGCCCTGAAAATTCAATTGTGTCTTTGTAGCAGCTACTGTGGCAGCAAGGACACAGAGCAGCAATATACAGCGTGGGTTGTCTTTGTAAATGCAGTGGCTGCAGGAGAATACCATATCTCACATGGTAATGTGAGGCTGTGACTGTCTGTCTTGAATCCCAGTTTAAAGTCAGCTTGCCCTCTGTAATTAAATTAAGGCCATTTTTTTGTTTGGAACAGGACAAAATGTCTTCTTTGATAAATTTTTTATAAGGTCTAGGATAATGGATAATATCTACTAGCTGGAGAGAAAAAGTTTTGTCACTGTATTTTCAGTCTTGTGAGAACAAATGGTTCATTGGCTTTTTTAAAGAAATGGAGAAAGTCCATTGGTGGTCATAAAACATTTCTATGCTTTTTTTTCAAGTAGAAGTCTTGTATTTATTTATTTTTTCTTCTTGTATGTGGAAGCAACAGAGTGCTAAATCTATTTCTTTGTGCGCCTCTGTCCATGGTGCTGAAATATAGCTACACTTGTGAGTCCTTTATCTTTTAACCTTCAACTTCAAGTAGTTTCTGCCTTTATGAAAAGTTTGCATTTATTGAACAACCGCATTGTGCTGCTGTGATTGGTGATTGATTGATTTCTTTTTTCAAAGATATGTTCCAAAGTTGCTGAGAGTGCTGTTTCTGTAGCTAATAGGCTGAAACGTCCATTACTTTATTAAATTATCCGTTATATATCAAGCTCACAGGAACACTACAGAAACAAGACTGTATTTAGGATTTGCTGCATATGCACAATAAAAGTAAAGTACACAACTTAAATATAGTTGGTGCATTGATTACATATTTGCACACATTCACGCTTGCCACCAGTGGCAGTGAGGTGACTTCCTTCTGGTCTCTGACTGTTCATGTGGAACATCTTCAACCTTTTTCACCGCTCTCTGTTCTCGGAGTGGCATTACTGCTCCCTAAACACACATAGACCTACATCAGCAGATGTGTCCAGTGTCCTCAGATTTCCCTCAGCAAATCCAGGGAGCCCCACGGTGGCCTCTATGTCTGCATGTCTGGGTCATATGTTAAAATGAAGCCTCTATAGAAAACATCTGTTCTGTAACATTATGCCATCGGAGCACATGGTTCATATTTGCCCACCTAGTTTCTCATCTCTCTTTTACTTCAACCTCTCCCCTCTCATTTGTCCATATCCATCCATTCCTATTAGTTTTTAATGGCTGTATCTTGGTCTGCATTTTCCAGAAGCTGTTGCATCATTACCGCCTGCGTTCCTGTGGGAAAACATAATTATAATCACTCTTGGCAATTTATCTAATGATCAGAGTAATGCAATATTTAATACCATTTCAGTACCATTTGTCAGTTGTTATATGATGTTGGGAGGAGTCAGGTTTCTGGATATCAGGAGGATCAACAGTTAGTCCTGGCTTTCATTAGTGTTTGAAGGAAAACTTGCTTATACATAACAAAGTATGTGCAGGGGAACTCCTTTTAATAAACCTGAACGCCCAGCGACCACAATGTCCCATCTGAAGACATGATTAAAACCTCCTTAAGGCTGATTCCCTAAAGTGATCAGCAGTATCGAACACAGAGCTGAGGTTTAAGAGCAAGAGTAAAAGATTAATTGTCAGTAGCAGAGCAGTAAATCATTTAGATCTTAAAGAACCAGACTGGAGTTGGAAACATTTGTGTTCCTGAAACTGATGACATGACGGTATAGTAGATGTATTATTCATGGGCCAAGGTAAATGTATACTTGGCAATCCGAGTGGAGGATAGAGAGAATAAAAACAAGGATGAGACGTGTGTGTGTGTATTGTGTAACATACAGTATGAGTAGCACACGGATATTAACAGTGTTGTGGCCACGCAACACCCCCAGCCAGTCAGTCATTAAACACATAGGCAAGGTGAAAACAGGTTAGTAAGTTATTGATCATTCCTTGAGATTAATGAAACTCCACCGTCAGGCACACATGCACTTGAGGTGCAGCCGCACACACATTGAGTCACTCAAACTCACACAAACATACAAACAAGCGCCACACATATGCCCTCATGCGTAAAGATTTACAGCCCATGACTTGAAATTCAGAACATTCAATTTACACCTTAATGACTTGTTCTCAATTTTTCAGTTTTCTGGGGAAATTTTTAGTAGTATTTTGATAAATAATTAATTTTCTAATCATCTCTTTCCAGCCAGCCCCTCTGTCATTAAAGGCTAACTAACTCAATGGAAGTGTATTTTCCATCCTTGGTTGACAAGTTCGCCTGGCAGGTGGATAAATTTACTGCTAACTATAGCTATCACAGCAGTGAATAAATCTAAGCTAACTATAGCTATTAAATGCCTCGGGCGTCTCATATCAGTTACACTCCCTGTGCTGCATGGATGTGAGCTACAGCTGACTTCACTTAACACAAACTTCAGGGTTTGAACCCAACACAAAGACCAGCGGTGTTGACTCTCTTTTCTTTCTTTCTTTCTTTTAACCCATGCACATAGTGATTTCTCTATGCACTCTTCACTTTTCCATCACACACACACTAATGATACATTTCGGGGTTCAGTATCTTGCCCAGAGACACTTTGACATGTGGACTAGAGGAGCCAGGAATCCAACCACTGACCTTCCAATCTGTGTCTTTCTCCCGAGCCAAGCCAGCCGCCCCTAGTTACTCTCAGTCTTGATCTTGACCTGAATAACAGTCTGATTCTTTCTTTAATTAATGAGATTTTTAATTATAGAAGTTTGCAGAGCCTGATGCATCTTAAAAATGTACTATAACTGTAACTATATTACTGTAATATAAGATAAACCAGTAACATTTTGAGTATTTAGACTTAAAAATGATCATTGATCAATCATTGTAAAAATAGCTGCCTTTTTGTATTTTGTAGAAGTTGAATGGAGATACAGTATATACTCCATACAATGGATGTCATGTCACCACAGTGTTTTAATGTGGCTCTGAGCTCACTAAGAATCGTGCAAAACCGAGCATGAATCACCTCATCCATCAAAGAGGTGCCACTAGAAAAATACAAAGCAGGTAAAGCATCTGACACCTCAGCAAGATTAGAAAATGGTTTCCGTGATCCGAATAATAATCAGCTGTTTTGTCACGGTTGGTTCATGTTGTTTTCTCACCACAAAAAAAACCACACTTGCGTCCATCTGGAAGATGACACCGCAATTCCAGGCGGTTTCGGTGTGAAGTTTGGATGACATCTCTCTCAACTGTTCAGATGAAGCCAGATATAGGAGCAGTGTTCAGGGGTTTGGATTTATAAAATGTAAAGGATTGTAGTCCCAGCATTATGTGTTGTATACATATTTGTTGGCTTATGTAAAAAACATACTGTATATGAAACAAATCGTATTTACAATTTTAACCAATTCAGATGGCTGATTTAATTAGATTTATGTATTTATTCGATACCAACTCCTGCCGCCTCTTTTTTTTCTCCCTGTCTTTCTCTCTGAGTCACACTCTTTATAATGGACAGTAGAGGATGGGAACAAAGAAAGGATGCACATCAGGCCTATCCACCAGGGAGGCCAGTGGTCAGAGGCACTAAAAGTCTGATGGTCCCCAACTGGGACAGTGCTGTCTGTTCCACTCAGCCATCCAGGCATGAGGAGGCCAGACCTCGGACAGGGATGACCTTGAGAGACTGTGAGGCTGACCTCCGGTCATCACGGCAGAGAGTGGGTGAGAAGAGGGTGAAAGCAAAGGGAGGAAGTGAAGGAAGGTAGATAGAAGTGGAGGTAGAGGCGGGAAGAAAAGGACAGATTGTGGTGATAAGAGCGAGCTCTAGTGAGGTGAAAAAAAAGGAAGTGAACACCCCAGTGGAAACCAAACCAGGGATAAAGATTAGGCTGGTGGAAGGGACACAGCTAAAGGGAGATAGTGTAGAAGTTGAACGTGGCCAGAGAGTTACAAAATGTCTTTTATTTTTCTATACAAACATGTCAAGCAGATTATTTTTTTGTTTTTTTGCCTTTGTATTTCTGTAGTCCTTCCCCTAATATTATCTCTCTCTCCTCAGACTTTGTCATCAATGTGTTTCAGTGTCATCTGATAATAATGAATTTCATGGCATGTGAGGGTAAATCTACATTTAGCATAAAACATGTTTAATAAAACAGGATGTTTGCAAAGTATTTCATAGATGAACAAATAGATTAGATAATTCAGATTAAAGAGAACTTCAATGGGTGGCTTCAATGAACAAAGGCTTAATTTAGTCGATTATATCAATGATGACTCACAAAACAAGCACCCCTGACTTTTCTCTGATAAATAAGGCACAAGATAAAATTAAAACAATCTATGAGCAGATTAAATAAAGAAATAAATAGATGGATAATTTTATCTTGTCCCGCTGAGAGATTTCATCACTATCATTCTTGAGTGACAACAATGCCTGACGTCTCTCCGCGCTCCATCACTGTAAATGTGTCGCTTGCTTGTCATTTTCTCGAGTGGCACTTGTCTGTCATCTTTTTCTTCTGCACCCGCTTGATGCCTGTCAGTCATTTGTGAGCTCTAAAAGTGTATGTGTGCGTGTGTGTGCGTGTGTGTTTGTGTGTGTGTGTGTGTATAACCGTGCCTCTGGGTTTTACAGTTGAGAATGATGATGTCTTACACAAGGGCATAGGGTTGCATATGGACAGTAGGGATAAGTCGCTGATAATAGTTGAATGAACACGTTGGCACTGTTTGGAGTTAAGTCATTGTATCACTCCGATTTTCCCTCCCAGAGGCTATGTCTCCAAGACAACCAACATAGGCATGCTAGCATTTGATTGGCTGCAAGGAGGCTATCTGGAAGCTCACATCATGTACAAATATCGTTCGAACTGTCGAACACAGAGGGGATGATAGTGGATCAATGAGCTTACAGTGGTCACTTATCAGCTTCAGTCCAGACTCGATCACTGGCAAAAATGTTGTACTTCATTTGACTTCCTGTCCTCTGCAAATGGCATCAGGAGCTTTTTAACCTTAGAGCATGAGCAATAGCACAGCCAAATTAAAATGAACTCCTACTATTGTCACTCTTAATCATTGTCATGCATCACTGGATTTGCAGCATTTTACTGTGGTTTCTAAATGTAGAATCAAGAGGGGAGGAGGAAACTGGTACGTTTGGTTGATTTTTGATGCAAAAATAGTGTTTTTCAAAAATAAGTAATTTCCTCAAGTTTACTCTTTCCTTGTTAGAGTAATTTATTAAAATATAGATCATGAACAATTCAGTCGACAGCATTAAGTAGTTGTCTTTGTTTTTGGAGCGGAAGGAAAGAAAAATGTAATGTTGTATTTATTCTGTTTCTTGTATCCAAATTAAAGCAGCACAGCACACTTTAAATGTATAAAAAATCCATGTAATGATTTGTCTTACGTGTTTTATATAAACAAAAACAAACACATTTTCAGAGGTTGAATCTGCTACTACATCTACTACCAAAAGGATGAGCAACAAGCTGTAGGTTTGGCAGCCTTCATCAACAAGCAGCATGATTTTACACCGACCATCGGTCTGAGCACCTGTTAACTTTTTTTTTTTTTTTTTTTAAAGATGATGGATGTCTCATTTTGTAATGGAACAGTAACACACTCCAGTCTTTTGACTCTCTTCCACAGCCGTGTCCTCTCGTCCTCTGTGAAAGTCAAACATATTAAAATCATATTCATGTGGAAGACAGAATATACACTGCATGGATGATCCGTCATGCCAAAGTGTTCCAGTTTCATGTCTTATTAATACTGTGATGTCCTTGAAAGGACTGCATGAGTACGCACATGGATGTTAGACATGTCAACCACTTCACGTTCGTCATCCTCATCCTCATCATCACCCCAGTCAGACCCTCCCCTGGTTTTTCCACCAGGTATTCATCTCGGTGTCACTTCACACTGTCCTCTCAGTCGAGGTGGTGTGTTCAGCCTGTTCCCGCTCTCTGTTCTGCCTCCTTCCCGCTGTTCTGTCTGCTCGTCTGTCGGCGAGTCTGCATGATGTCAGTCTGACTCCATCTCCCGTTTTCCAAAGATCCGAGCCTATTGTGGGTGTGTGCGTGTGTATCTACGCTCACACTGACACACACACACACATATACACACACATGGGGTACGTGTGATCTCATCAGTTCCCACCCCCGGTTCTCCAAATCTGATTCCTCTCAGGGCTATTTATAGATGTGGAGGCCCACTCCACACTGTGTAACACGTCATGACCTGTGTTCCTGCCTGCCATGGTGAAAAAGGAGCACAGGACACGTTAAAGCAATTTTATCAGGTGTGTTTGTGTCTGTCTGTCTGTCTGTCTGTGTTCTCTTTATAGCAGTTTTCCAGGAATTGAACGCTTGCTTACTCACCGTCGGCTTTGAGGTTTTCAGTTAAGACTCACCCATCCTGTGTTAACATTGTGGGTACAAGGGCTACATGCAAAACAAAACAAATCACATTGCAGTTATTTTGACAGATATTGCCGTTGTGATTTTAGTTGGAAAGGTCATTATTATATTCCCTCCCTAAGTTAATTTTAAAATGCTGGCAATATGATTTTTTTCCGAGACCTAAACCATTTTCAGTCGCCACATAAAAACACAAGCATATCGAGGTGTGAATCGCTACGAGGCTCGATTGATGTGTGGGGTGGCTGAATAAACTAATGGTTCAGATAAACATTGTCTCACTTACCTCTAACAATGCAAATGTTTCTGTTCTCAGTATGTGTGCAGGATTACACATATGCAGTGAGCTACAAAGACTTCCACTGAGAAGTGTATTAGATAAAACGCACAAAAGACAAAAACACAAAACAATGACAGCGATTACAGTTAGAGATGGAGCAAATGGATTGTTAAAATGAATAAGGACGTAGATTCACACAAATCCAGATTAACTGTCAAAGTAGTTACACCTTCCCTCACTCCAGGCAGAAACAAAGTGTCACCAGTGAGAAAATGAACAGTGATTATTTATATTAACCTACATAGTCCTCAAGAGTAAATGTAAAAAGATTGAATAAAAGCCATCCTGTAAATTAAACTAACAGTCAATGATATTCTGAAATCATTTTTTATCCCTATGTGTTGTATGATATATAAAATATATAAATGTATCTCCTCTGTTGTGCCTTACAGTGCCACAATTGAACAAAAACAATTGGATCCATGCAGGAAAATGTAATTTTATTGCTCACAATAGTCCAAAAGATTGAGTGTTGTTTACTGTTTGTGAATGAGGGTTGGAGTTGAGATGTATTTGCCCAAGTTTTGAGGTATGTGTCTCACACACAGACTGACATTGGATGTGAATGTAACTTTGGTTGTTGTGCTCGCATTGAAAAATGCTTAAAAAATTCAATTACATCTTGCAGAATCACTATCCTCGTCGGTCTGGATAATCCACAAAGCTGGCTGTCAACACATTTTTATAGGAGCTTTGGTGTTTCTTCTGCAGAAATGACTCCGATGAAAACTGTTTACAGCCAAGTCTGTGAGAGACATTGTTTATAGAGAATCATGCTGCTGTCTGGAAATGTAAAATGTCTTTTTCGGAGCAATTCAACCCCATTGTTTTGGGATGCAGGCAAAAACATTTCTGCATGGCTGGGCTGCTCCAGGAAAAATGTATTTAATGCGATCTGGCCAGACCCTTTATATAAACTTTCACACTTTTTGGGCAGGGGCGACAGAGGACAGAGAGGACAGTCGGTGGCCTACAGGAGAGGATAAACAATGACTGAGGTCAATAGAGAGCGGTGTACATAAAAAGAAACCCAGAAAACAGGGGTTGATCATGATTATGACCGATCGTATTCCTGCAGGCGAGGATTGATTCATCCAGCCTAGAAATAGAAGTCTCTTCAGACAAATGTAGTACAGTATGTTTACTTCAAAGGCGGAACAGAGGCAGGAAGAGGATTAGAAACAATTATCTTCTGGGAGCCATATGCAACTGTTCTGTGACATAACCCTACTCAATGTGCGTGTGTTTGTGTGTGTGTGTGCCTGCTCTGCAGAATACTAATGGGCGCCATGGTAATGAGGTTTGTCATGTCCACAAGGTCTGGTATTCAGAGCACTGCAGAAACTTAACTGTGTGTGGTGGAGCACACACTGTACTGTGTGTGTGTGTGTTTTTGAATAAGTGTTACTTTGTATATTACATGTGCGCAGGATCAATACATTGGCCGGCGCAGTATAATAGATGAAATGGGAGTGTGTGTGTCTGTGCCGGTGTCACCGGTACCCGGAGCTGAGTGAAAATAATAGGGAAGATATTATGTGTGTATGTGTGCGGCTTTGTGAGCACTCAAACCTGGGGAATTGATGTTATGTGTCGTGTCCATGACGACAGCCTCTCTCTCCCTGTTTCTCTGCCTCTCTCCGCCAGTTCTTTTCTCCCTCACTCGCTCTCTTTGGTGACAGTTGACAGGTTTAACACAATGGAGCATTTGACTGGGCCTGTGTGAGAGACCATTTCTCCTCTCCTCTCCTCTCCTCTCCTCTCCTCTCCTCTCCTCTCCTCTCCTCTCCTCTCCTCTCCTCTCCTCTCTTCTCCTCTCCTCTCCTTTCCTCCCCAGATATCTCCAGTATATCTCACTCTTTAAGATAGTCGGTTGCACATATCGACTCATAAATATAATATAAGGTACAGGTTTCTGACCTTCATCTTATTTGTATATTTTTTCTTTTTTTTTGCTTGTCTGTAATAGTCTGTACTGACTGAGGTTTTTTTTCCTTGTGTAGTCGAGGCAGATTTGTCCTTTACTATTCACCTTATTCTCCGGGGCAACCATGGAGTCAATGGAACGCTGTGAGATTGTGTTGGAACTTCCGGCGACGACCGGAAGTCGTATAGTACATTAGCGGTAGCTTGATTATTTGAGTCCGTTCTCAGATGTTTCTTGTTGGCAAATCTGGGTTTTTTTTCCCGTTGTCGATTGCAAAAAATGACGAGCATTATAAAGAGGAAGCTACAATCACTGGAAGAAAACGTGTGAGTTTTTATAGCAGTTGAGCATCGACCTCATCTTCTGTCCCAGTGTGTGTGGAGCTCTGTACGACCTGCACCCACCTCCATCTACTTTAAAGTCTGGTTAAAAATAATTAAATAAATCCCCGTGTCCCCGCTGATTTCAGCCAAGATGAGCAGCTTGTTTGGAGAGTAGGAGCGAATTAAAAAAAAAAAAAAAAAAAACGCTATCACAGCCCGAAGCAACATTGTTAATGCACATAAGAGGCTGCTTTTAATTTCTGACAGCTGGACATTGCGCTACTTTTAATTATGAAGCTTTATCCATTTAAACAAAATAAACTAGAGGAACAACTTTCATGTTTAAATTGTGTTTTATAGCCTACTTTTATATATTTTACTGATCGCAATTCAGGCTGGGTGTGCGTATGAAAATATGCTACAGTGTTTCTCTTTTCTTTTCTTTTTTTTTTGGAGGGAGCGGGGGGTAGTTTAGGTGACAAAGACATTTTTAACTGAAAATAGAGATGTATTCAATATTTGCATTTGGGCAATACTGCTGTAGGCGAAACAAGTTTATTCATGGCCACATTTAAGTTACAGTAGTTGAGGGAGGGTTTTATTTCTAAATCCCTCCGTTTATTTCTTTTACACATTAGCGAGCAGGTTCACAGCGTGAACAGCGTGTCCCGACCCGACACGGAGCAGAGACCCAGGTCCGATAGTGCAAGGCTCTCTCTGAAGCAGAGGATGAGGCCAGCTTCCCGTCAGTCTTCACAGACAGTCCAGAGTTGAACGAGTTTCTGATCATATAGTTGTCAGTTTGCTCCAGGTGACAGTCGACCCTCACAACAAACCCCCCCCTCCCTCTCTCAGTAAATAGTTCCGACGTCCATGCTGCAGCTTATATCCAAGTAATATAATAGCCTATATATAAATGAGCTCCTGACGCTCAGCTCAACAGTTGGTAAACAGCAGCGGATCAGCGCGATCTCTCCCTCCGTACTGGTTCTGCCAGCTCCACTTGGATTTCAAAGTAAAAGTCACGCTGTAAATGAGTTAAATTGTGAAACAGCGGCGCTTTTATAGCCGATTTTAGGATTAAACTCTGAATATATGAGCTAAACATCTGTTACCATAAGTTTCCATGGCGATCTAGCTGGGTTGAAAGAGAGAGTACAGGAAAGCCTGGCTTTAGACTCAATAAAAAATATATAATTATAAAATATAACCCACTAAACTCGCTTCGAAGTACACCCCTCAAGTGTTGTCCATGTTGATTTGATTGTCTGTATTGTAATTGTCCCGCAATATACTGCAAATTCAGTCGATTGTTTACATCAGTTTTTACTTCCGCATTTGACCGGAAGTCGTAACACAATCGCGGCCAAACCGGAAGTGGCAAAGTGGGCGGGGCTACATAAGGTGAATAGGTTGTATCATTTTGTGCCTTTTTAGAAACTGCTGAATCAGCATAGCGTCAGCTCCATGTGCTTGTTGTCATTGTCCTCTCGTCCTGTTGTCCACTGAGACATCCGTTCAGATGCCAGCGGACGGCCTGTGAGCCCAGCGACAGTATTTCATCCTCAACCAGACTCGTACAGTATGAGTCAGTCAAATATAATGAGTGATGAATTCAGCTGGCAGTTGGTTTATTCAACAGAGGAGGTGACACACGGTGAAGATGTTTCATGTGCTGTCATTAGTCATGGCGTGTTTGTTTTGTAGTCTTTCAAGGACATTTTGTTGCACTGGTAAAACGGCTCAGGGACTTTTACATGTGATGTCGGGCGAACCTGTGACTCTTATAAGCTTTTTCCTCTCCTTGTCAAACACCAGGGCACCCAGCTGTGTGCCAGACTTTATGCTCTGCTCGCTTAAGGGATTGGCTGAGGAGATGAGGAAGCAGACTTGGCACCAATACAAAAGTGCTGCATGCTTTGATCACTTTAGTGGATACATGAAGAACCTTTGAAAGTCACATGACAAACAGCTTCATAGGGTCAGAAGATTCTCTGCTTAGTCGACTGTCTTTGTTATTTTGAGCTGTGTTTGTGAAAGAGAAAGCCAGAAGCAGAGCCTGAGATATTGTTAGAAAGTCTTTGAAATATATGTAAATGTTTTAATCTGCACTGACCTCTAGTGGAGGTTGATTGAAGTTGCACTTGTTTTATTCAGCGTCCAGTGACAAGTGTGTGAGAAACTTTTCTCCATACGTGTCTGTTTTGCGATTCCTCTCTGCACCCGGTGTTTTCCTAATGCAGCTGCACCTTGTATATTTTCTCTGCAGCTCAGAGACTCACTCCTGTATTATTTTGTAATTCTCTTTACCTCTCTTACAGTCTTGTTGGTCTGTCTTGCTTCCCTCGCTCACAACCTTCTTTCTCATTCTCTTTCTTCTCTCCCAGTAGGTTTCTAGCCATCCAGCACCTGCTCACTGGCACTGTGAAATTCAAAGTTCATTCGCTCTGCATTCAATATAAATAATACATTGTTTATTTCGCATCCAGCATGCAAGCCTTTTTTTTTTTTTTTTTTTGATACTTTATTGTGTTTGCTTGTCGAGTTGGGTATTGGGAATTTCCGACATTCTTATCCCTATATCTCTTAACAGCTGTGTTGCCATTTACTTTAACTGCATTTGTTTGTATGCTGTGCTGGCCCACCTGTGTCGCTGTTCCACAAGTAGGCTACTGTATATTGTCAAGGGGCGTAACAGCCACTGATAAAACAATGGACGTTTATGAGACATACTGTCAAGACAGAGACTATATATAAATGATTGACATAATGGGCCTCATTCAGACCTGCTGAATAGTTAATTGAAAGTAGGCGGCTTTTTTTGTAAACCTTTATAATAGAAGCTAAATCAAGTAAACAGGTGGTGCTTTTATGTCTGTTCATGTGTGTACGGTGGAAAAACCATTATGTGTGTGTTTACACCCACAGAGGGAGGGGAAAACCCAGTCGTGCAGAGGTTTATCTCTGAACATTAGGTGTCCCGTAACACATAGTCACACGTTGCCCAGTAATTGTGATCCCTCGCCTGTGTTGGTTATGTCTGAGGCCATAGAGTGTTGCTTTCAGGAGGGCATTGGGGGTTTATATACCGTCATCCTCATGTCAATATTCCCCATGTCTGTCTACTTTTTTACAAGGAAAGGTGAGTGGCACTTTCTTAAAGCAAAGTTTACGTGATTTTTGATTCCATGCTGCATTTATGGCTCGTCAGTGGACCAAATGTTGACATTGTAGTACAAACCAATGAGATTACATTACATTATATCTTAGTGTAAAATAAGTGTGAGTGCATCAACAGGGTGAGCTTATAGTCTCTTTTGATACATGTGCAGAATGAATGTATTTTCTCTGGTGCTGCGGTGTCTGATCTTTGCCCCTTGTGCCCACTAGATGTCCCAGTCTAGCTGACCCAAAAACTGCTCTCCTCAAGTTTTACAGTAAAACCATCTCTTCTATCATGTTCTGTTATATCTGTATTGTTATATCTGTGGGGCTCAGCTCGCAGTGTGACATGGGAACTAAAGAGGGCACGTTTGGCCAGACACCTATCTTGCTATCGATTCCAAACGTATTCTGCATGCACGTCCGAGCCCTTGCATGATGTCAGAGTGTCAGGTGAAATTACCTATGTGTGACATCTGGAGAGTGAGCGTGATCGCAGTAAACATAACAATTTTCTTGAGCTGCTCTCTATTCTTGGACAGCGTTTGCTATATGTGTGTGTATGTGGGCAGCTCTCT
>NW_028220462.1:0-25000 GCF_045865225.1 Trachurus japonicus | reverse complement strand
AGAGACGGATTCTAGGGGCCCATTAATGAGGGTGGGCGCCGAGAGGCCCCAAAGGATGATGAAATGATAATAAAGTAAAAATAATGACACCAAGTTATTACAGCAGAAGTAAGCGATGCGGTGGTTTTTGCTAACTTCCTGTCAGACCAATGGAGTTAGCAGTCCCCGCCCTCGTCCCTAAACGTCACCACATTGTCACGCATCCCTTGGCTGCCCACACAGAGAGGACCGCCCCTATGAATGCCGTTTCTCTCTCCTCATTGAAACAGGGTGGTAAGGATAACAAGGAATTTTTCTTTCTCCTCTGCTTTCCAGCAGAGCAGAGTGACTGACAGACCCTTGTTTTCACAGACCAAACACTCAATAGAATTGGAGACAAAGGGAGGCCGCTGGAGCACAAAGAAACAACGTCAAATAATAAACATTTATTGAGGTGCTGCCAGCTGACGTTTCGACACAATGTCTTCTTCAGAGCATACGGAGCTGTATCAGTGGACGGGGTGATTTAAATCCCGTGCCTATTCCATCTCTGATTGGGAGAGCAGTAAACACGTCATATCACAACGGCTCACGTGAATAAGGCTACCACAGCAAATACTACAAGTGTAATTATAACACTAAAGTTACCCAATGTATCCAGGGACATAATTCAAATCAAGAGCATCGATTAAATATACAAAAATAGTACCCAAAGTACAATAAAGCCACGTAAGGGCACCAAAAACGAAGAGATGAATTTGTCTTGTTTATTTATGAATGGTGTCCCTAACGTGGCTTATTGTACAATTGTTACTATTTTGTACATTTAATCATAGCTCATGATTGAAATCATGTCCCATGTATACATTGTAACTTTATTGTAATTCATGTACACTTGTATTATTCGCTGAGGTAGCCTAACACGTGAGTCCGTTGTGATTATGAACGTGTTTACCCTCCCTGCCTCTCCCCTCAGAGATGCAGGCACGGGATTTAAATCCCCCGACCACTGAACAGCTCCTTTTGCTCTGAAGAAGACCTTTGTGTCGAAACGTCAGGCAGCCGCACCCTCACGTAATGTTTATTATTTGACCGTGTGCTCCAGCGTCCTCCCTTTGTCTCCACTGCTCGTCTCCAGCCCTGAGACGCACCGGTCCAGAGTTCGTCTAGCTGAAGCGCGGAGGATCTCCCTTTTTTACTCTATAGAAGTGATTGCTGTCGGAAGATGATAACTATTCAAGATTTATATTAACACAAGAATTTTGCTTACTTCTGCTTTAACTAACATATAATCACAAATGTTTAATTTTCAATGTCCTGGTAACAATAACTTTATTGTTTTGGAAACATCAACGCCTGCAATAATAATACATTTTACTACAGTCTCAAAACAATACAAAGGTGAATCTGTTATGGGAAATGAAAAATGGAATTCCATAGTATACAGAGTGAACAGTTCTTCCCTACTGTACATGGTCAACTGTCATGTTGTTCCTCTTTCACAAATATGGTAATGATAGTTAAAAACACCATTAAAATACATAATAGTATATATAAATAGCATCAAAAAATGTTGCCTGCTGTGGTTGGGGGCCCTGTAAAGAATCTTATTCATGGGGCCCAAAATCCCTAGCGCGGCGCCCCTGTTTTAGCGTTACACACATGTGTTTTTGTGTTATGTTACAGCTGCCCCAAACCCACAGGCCAGGAGTCGTTTTCAGTGGATTTCTGGTAGGCAAGAACATCTCTGGAAACAATGAAACAACATAGCTGCATTAGAATCTATAAATCACAGGAAGTGAAATGTCCCTCCATGTTTGTCTTTCTTCTGAAGTCACATTTAATCACAAGTTACTGGTGGAATTTAAAGTTAAAAACTGGTTCCAACGTCGCCTGGTGTCTGTAAGGTCTTCCATGTTTTTAAAGATCAGTTTGTATTTGACAGTCCTCCTTCAGTGAGTAGCTACAGAAGTCAGAGTGATTTATATGAAATGGTCTGCAGTTTGCCTTTGGGATTAATAAAGATCTCTGACTGTATCTGTGTCTGTAATTATCCAGATATCTAACACAAACTCTGTCTGTTGTCTGGCAGGGAGCTGCTACATTCACTGGTGCCATGAATTCGACCTGTGCTGATGAGTTAATGTGGAATTAAGAGAGAGAGAGAAAAAAAATGAAGTTTGTCCAGAGGGCGGAGCCACAGAGGAGGAGGAGGGTACACAAGGGGTCAACGAGGCCTCGACCTCCAGGAAACAGCAACGTGTTGAGAAAAGTTTGGGATTTCTCGTTGATTTGTTTTTGGTGATAGTGAGTTCAGTTTTGTTCTGATATCTCCACTAAAATGTACTATTGTGTTCTCTGCTTAGTGACAAAAAACTAAAAGTAATTTTGTAGAAAATCCATTACTTTTTTTTTTTTTTTTTATTTGCTTGTGTGAGTGTGAATTATCGGGTTCACTTAAAATCTTTGTAGGTTCAAAATGTCGCCAATTTTTCCAATTATCACCCTCTTCGAGTCCTCTCTTTACATGTGAGAATCTGCATGAGGTTAAATTTTCCTGAATCAGTCAGAAATGTGAAAACAAACGACTCGGTTTTTTAAAGGGTGGTTCAACATTTTGGCAAATTGGCCCATTGCCATAATCCCTATAGTGATAGCAGTAGGTTTGTTACCTTTAATTGTTGGTGCAAGCTATTTTTAGAACGGCGGAGCAGAGCCGTGAGCTGCTAAGACCTACGCTACAGAGGCTCATGGGATTTCTTGGTTTCTCTCATCAAACTCATCAAATACACAATCGAACAAATCCACAACGCTCTGGTGGACAAGTTGTGACCTGCACATTCCTCACCACGCTATGAGATAATTAACACAACGTTACCAGAACAGAGTTGTTTTAGAGGTAAAGTCATGCAAAACCGCTGATTTTCTCGGCCCTTCAGGCACAGTTTTTTCAATCAACAACCCTCTGAATTTACCTCTAAAACAACTCTGTGTGGTAACGTTGTGTTATTATCTCATAGCGTGGTGAATGTGCAGGTCACAACTTGTCCACCAGAGCGTTGTGGAGTTGTTGGATTGTGTATTTCATGAGTTTGATGAGGGAAACCAAGAAATCCCATGAGCCTCCGTAGTGTAGCTCTGAGCAGCTCACAGCTCCGCTCCACCGTTCTTAAAACAGCTTGCACCGACAATTAAAGGTAATGAACCTACTGCTACGACTATAGCGATTATGGCAATGGGCCAATTTGCCAAAATGTTGAACTAGCCCTTTAACTTTTTGTCCGTTTCCTATTAAAACAATCCTCCCTCCCTCCTTCTCCTCCTACCACTTCTATTTCGTCTTCGTCTTCGTCTGCCCTCTTGGCTCCCGACTCTTCTGCTTCATCATGCCCCACTGAACGCTGATGATATGAGATTTTCAAATCCCCATGGCAACAGAGGCGGGACTCGGTAAACCGTCACCACTTTCCTGCCCTCTAATTTCCTGCCCCTATCATTTGCATTAAAAATAACATTTTTGGATGAATGAGCGGTTCCCCCCCAGTCTCAACCTTGTGGTCCTGTCAGAGCGCTGCGTAGCATCTTATTTGTGATCCCGCCCGCTGAAAAAACATAACCGTATCAGCGCGAACATTTCTAACCTCGTGATGGTGAATTATGAAGCTGACCGCGCGGGGACAGAGCTCCGAGTCCGTCTCCTCTCCGAGCTCTGGGCCTCATTTTGAGATTGCCCTTTTGGCCATGTATTTTTATTACTCTCATATTTCATCAAACAAATCTCACCAACAAGCGGGTAATGACATAATTTAACCTACAGGGGGTTACTGCCCTCTCACTCCGCTCAGGTACTCAGGATTTAATTGAGGAGGCATCAAAGCAAGGCCGGCCACTCGGAGAGGAGGAGGAGAGGAGAGGAGGAGGAGGAGGGGGGGAGGGATGTGCGAACGGTACGCCGTGAAACCGACAACAACAGACGACTACAACGACAACAAGCTCAGAGTTAATGAGTTTTTAATGACATTAACTCGGAGGGGGTCCAGGTATAGTGCTGAGCTCCGTGTTTCAACATCCCAGTCAGTGAAGCAGCTGAGGCCACATTAAATTACATATAAAAAATAAGTCCACGTCCAGTAAAATACATTGTTTGTTTCTTCAGAGCAGTTTTTCTTTGTAAGTGAATTGAGATTAATTATTCAGATACATGTTTTATTGCTTCGGTAATAAAACCCTTATAAATCTGTTTTGGGGACTTTTTGGCTACATAGTAACACTGTCCCGCGATCATAAATTCTTCTCTTTCCTCCCACCTGGTGCTAAGCGAATGAGCTAACGTGTGGCTCACAGCTCAGTTTCAAGTTCCCAAGATAACTATTGATGGGAATGAGTTTTATTTTTTGCAAGAAGACAAGAAAGGTTTTTCTGTCTACTGTATACTGAAGCTTTTTGTGAATTTCCACTGTGTCCAGAGGAACCAGTGATGCAGGATGATCTCCTGACTGTTCCTTCCTGTAGCTCAGTGATTCCCAAACAGCCTGATTACATTTTAAAAACTGGCACATAAATATACATACAGTCTGAGGTTCACGTTGCCATGAGTCATGACCATAACTTTCAACTGTCTGAGCGTTTGTTTGCATGAAGAGTTTCTGGTTTATCTGGGTGGTAATTTTTTTTTATCTTGGATTACTGGTTGTTTTTTCCACATTCATATTCAATGTGCAAGTTAAAGTTGAGGCCATGATGAAGAAGCTGAACTTCTGGTTACAGTGCATGGACAACAACAAAACAGAGGACTTTTCTGTCGTTGCATGACTTTTTGTACACAAATGAACACATTTTGAAATATGACATAACCGTGTGTCTCGAAATCTGCCCCAAACAATGCTGTAGCTCAATCACTAACACACAATCTGTTCCTGTGCAAAAATAAATATGTGCAGTTGTTTTACAGGTAAATTCATGCAAAACCGCTGATGTGCGTTGCCTTCAGGGACAGTTTTTCATCAAGCCGTCTCTGCATTTCCCTCTAAAACAACTCTGTCTGGTAACGTTGTGTTATTATCTCATAGCGTGGTGAATGTGCAGGTCACAACTTGTCCACCAGAGCGTTGTGGAGTTGTTGGATTGTGTATTTGATGAGTTTGATGAGGGAAACCAAGAAATCCCATTAGCCTCCGTAGCGTAGCTCTGGAGCAATCTCACGGCTCTGCCTCCGCCGTTCTAAAAACAGAGCTTGCACCGACAAATAAAGGTAACAAACCTAAGCTGCTAATGACTATAGGGATAATGGTACAATGGGCCATTGTGGCCAAAATGTTTGAACTATCCCCTTAACTCACGATGAGAGCTCGAGAAATAAACTTGTTTTCTGTCCAACCACATCCATGTTTGCAAAACTTTATTAAAAAGTATCCTGGTATAAAACGAAATAAATGCTGTTTTTAAATGTGTTAGAATAAAAAAAATGATCTTTAATTGCGTTAGATAACATTTTAATTGTTTATCCCTACTGAGGCTTTTTTACTGTGATGATAGGAACTTTTAACTTTTCTGCTATTTTCACGGGGCCCAACCAACATTTCTGACATTTTCAAAGTTGTTAGGAAATGTTTGTCAACTGATGCTCTTCAGGGACATAAATAGTGTTTTTTTTTTTTAGACATTTAGGGTCTTGCATTGATTTAATTGTGTGACCTATTTGGTAGAAGCAGCAGCACAACTAAAAACCACACAAACACATTGCAAAACACATTCCTGTCATTTTAAATAGCACTGGGCGCAGGGGTCGAATGCTTTCCCTCCTCCCACCTGCTAGTCTCTGACTGTATCTCCTCCTGATGTTATGTTGCTGTGGTGGATTGATGATGATGAAGGTCGGTGGTGCGGCTCCATCACAGTCAACTCCTCCATCCATGTGACCAGAATGCTGCTGCAGCTTTAAAGGCGCCACTGACGGGAAGTCACAACAATGAGGCTGAGAGAAGCTGGCCTCACCACAGAGCCGAGGGGAAACTGTGGGTTTGTATATGACCAATATACATAAATATATATGTCCCAATATTAACAATAGGAACAGCAGCCTGCAGCCGCTTTCATTTTCCCTCCCAATGACCCTCAGACTTCTGCGTTTACTGCAGAAATCATAACTGCGCAGCCTTCGGAGTCTTTAATTCACAGGTTAATTTTTTTGTTTTTCTTTTTTGTTAAAGCGGTTAGCAGCAGATATTCCTATACTGACCCTCTTCTTCAGTTACCACTTTCGTCTCCACTTTACCGCCACAGCTGGAGACCGTTTTTTGGCCGCCCTTCAGAGCAAACGGTGGCAGAAGAGCGAGGAGGACCGAGCGCTCTCAAACCCCCCGCAGGGTCACGCCCCGCCAAACTTAGTCTGAGAGAGAGCCGGAGACCGCAGGCGGAGGAGTCGACTGACTGGTCTGCCTACAAATGTCTAAATCTCATAAGAAGTCCTGCTGCCTGCTGACTGGGGAGAGCCGGACCACCGAAATAACAACTTTAAAAGCTTTTTTCTTTTTCCCTATTTATTTGCATCTTTTAGCACTCCACATCCCTTTTAATCACAGACAGCCAATGTGTTACAGGATGAAAGGCCGAACACACCAGCGCAGACCTGCCTGGCAGGAGACCCTGTGGAATCATGGAAGAAAAAAAAAAAAAAGCATGTGGGTGCATTTGTGCAGCAAGTTTCCTTACTTTCAGCATTTCTGTCAAATAAAACAAACACTAAATATTTAATGTTATGAAATATTTCTCTGGAATAATGCAGCTTGTGTTTTTAACATGCTTTCCCCCCCCCGTCGTCGTTAATATAAAAAGGAGGAGGGTAGGGGGGTAGAAATGTCTAAATGGATTGCATTGTGTGGGCTGAGGGTCTGTGGAGGAGCTGGAAATTTAATTCTCCTGGCAGGAGTTCACGCAGCCATGTGGAAACACACGCAACGCAATAGAGACAACAGCAGCAGGCAATGACACTGAACGTGTATAAATAAAGAATATAGAGATCTGCATGCTCCTGCTGCTGGAAATAAAGTAAGAAATAAAAGTTTCAGAATAAACTGTGTGACACGTTCAACCACTGGAAACCATTACATCGGTTCGAATGCAACATGAATGTCAAGATAATACTTTTTCATTGATCTCAAGTATGGGAAAATTCACTTTGAGTAAGACACTGTACAGTTCTATACGAAACATCAAATAAAAATATATAGTGTAGACCTTTGTACAAAAGGCTAAAGAATAAAAGATGAACATTCGGCACAGGCGGAGGATCCCGCACGGTGGAAAAATATATGATGTGTATATACTGTAACAGAATAATGATCCAGATATAGACATGTTAACAATACTTAATATAACTTGGTGGAGCTGTGAAAATGCCAGATAATGAGTGCAACAGTACAAAGAAGTTGAAAGAGTCCATAGTGCATTTAACTGCAGAGTTACACCGCTGCTGCAGATGCATGATGGGAATCTCCTGCTCCACCACATCCCAAAGGTCAAAAGGTCAAAGCTCTGAGACCTGGACACTGTGGAGGACGTTTGGGTCCAGGCAGTGAACTCATTGTCATGTTCAATCAAACCAGCGTGAGTTTTGTGACACGAGGCGTTCGCCTGCAGCATTTCCCTCTACAACAACTCTGTCTGGTAACGTTCTGTTATTATCTCATAGCGTGGTGAATGTGCAGGTCACAACTTGTCCACCAGAGCGTTGTGGAGTTGTTGGATTGTGTATTTGATGAGTTTGATGAGGGAAACCAAGAAATCCCATTAGCCTCCGTAGCGTAGCTCTGAGCAGCTCACGGCTCTGCTCCGCCGTTCTAAAAACAACTTGCACCGACAGTTAAAGCTAACAAACCTACTGCTATGACTTTTTTTCTTTCTTTCTTTCTTTTTCTTTAACCTTTATTTAGATTCTCGAGATCCCTCATTTCCAATGTCTTCGAGAGCACATCAAATGAAAACAACAATCACATAAACTAAGCATTATATCATAATAATAACAAAGTTACAAACAGCAAGTCACAAATAAGGCACAATCACGGCAATAGTCAACACATTTTAGGAAAAAACAAAAATATTTTTTGAAGCAGTTACATTCAGAAGCGTGTATATTTGTGACCATGTTATTTTAAGACGGACTGGATTATGGCAATAGGCCAATTTGCCAAAATGTTTACCTATCCCTTTAAATAAATTAAAATAAACAAATAAATAAAAACACTGCCACAAAACCTGTACTTGTTTTTTTTTTTCTTTTCTTAATGACAAGTTTGACATTTTTGATAAAAAACACGATAAATATCTGTGCTGTAATAATTTGCTCAGATACAGTAGGAGACAAGTTTCTGTTCAGTAAATGGTGCAGATTATTATGGTAATAAAAGTGGGTCTTTAAATCATCACAGTTAAAGCGAGGATGAAACCGGCCCCTTCATTACTCTCCAGTCCACTGCAGCTCCGCGTCCATCTGTCACCTCCGTAAAAAAAAATAAAAAAAATAACCCAACCCACAACCACTTGGTGGAAATCTATCTGTGTTGGTTGAGTGAGGGGAGAGGCGGGGGTGAGGGGGGTGAGGGTGGATGCTCAGGCTACAGATGCAAACTGTCTTCACCCTGAATTATTATAAACCAAAACGCTTAGAGAGACATTCTCCTCCATTAATCTTCTTTCTGCTGCTCGATGCACTGCCCCGCGCCTTTGATGGCCTGCACTTCCTTTCAAAGTAAAACAAGACATGAATTTAACATCGCTGCTGTTTATCTCAGGCAAGTAGGCCTCCGTCTCTTCTCTCTCTCTATTTCTCTACTCGTGCTCACGTCGTCTTTTTTTTCAAATGCACAAAAGAAATATACCCGCGGCCATGTTTGCTTAGAACAATTTAGCAGTTCAAAGTTGTGTTAATGAGTCTGTGTGGAGCTCTTCTCAAAGAACTTGCCAGCACTTATCAAAGACTAACAGTAGAATTAACATCAAACTCCAAACTCGTCGATCTTAGAGGAGTCCGCCGCCGCACTTGAAAGCAAACTGTTTAACCATCCATTTTTTATCAGCCATCTTTTTGAAAGAAGTTGAATGGAGATCTGTGCGTATACAGAACCAGCCTGTGGTGGAGTTTGGGTTTCTCTTTGGTTTAATGTGCTGCCGCCCTGTGATCCCCGCCCGACGCCGAAGCCCACCTACGGCAGTCACTTCCGAGCTTTTATTCCTTCACTCTGACTTATTTTACTTTATGCTTGTTCTTCTCCTTTTCTGCCCGTTCCTCGGTCTCCGCTGTGCGCAGCAGGAAGGGTGGAAGGCGATTCACCTGTGAGACTAATGGCGAAATAAATGAGGCAGATCTCGCCCTCAGTCCAAACACAGCAGCTCTTTGCAACAAACATTAAACTGCTCTTTGTTGTTGAGTTTGTGATTTTTTTTTACATGAAAAACCCATCACTATTGTGTTAATTTGAAGAGCTGATAGCGCTATTAGAATGAAAACATGTCTATTTTCACTTCTAATATCTGAATCCCTTCAAACCTGCTGTGACACTCAATGGAGAAAATCACCTTTAAAAAAGAACCAAACTGCATCCACTGCAGTTTAATTTCCTGTGATTTTATTCCAAATTTATTATTATTCTTTTTTATGTTTATTCAATTTTACCAATTCAACAAGAAAGGGAAACTGGTCTCAGACATAAAGGGAAAGTTCACAACATTTTTGGCAAATTGGCCCATTGCCAATAACCCCTATAGTCATAGCCGTTTCCGTTACCTTTCATTGTTGGTGCAAAGCTATTTTTAGAATGGCGGAGCAGAGCTGTGAGCTGCTCAGAGCTACGCTACGGAGGCTCATGGGATTTCTTGGTTTCCCTCATCAAACTCATCAAATACACAATCCAACAACTCCAAAATGCTCTGGTGGACAAGTTTTGCATGAATTTCCCTCTAAAACAACTCTGTCTGGTAACGTTGTGTTATTATCTCATAGCGTGGTGAATGTGCAGGTCACAACTTGTCCACCAGAGCGTTTTGGAATTGCTGGATTGTGTATTTGATGAGTTTGATGAGGGAAACCAAGAAATCCCATTAGCCTCTGTAGCGTAGCTCTGAGCAGCTCACGGCTCTGCTCCGCCGTTCTAAAAATAGCTTGCACCAACAATTAAAGGTAACAAACCTACTCCTAAAACTATAGGGATTATGGCAATGGGCCAATTTACCAAAATGTTGAACTATCCCTTTAATAAAAATAGAACTAAAAAGCGTCACCAGATTGTGTTTTTTATTTGCCCTTAGTTTGGTCTTATCAGGGTGGTGGTAAACCGTGCCTTCATGAGTTCACAGCGACCTTTTAAAACACATGACAAGGCATCTATCATGTATCTGAACAACAAAGCAGTGATTCATCTCAGTGGTTTTGGCCTTTAAAAGCGCCTGTCTGAGCTTGACAGCGTTGCTGCTTATCACATGGCAGGTTCTTTTCTCAAGTGTTATCCCTCACGTCTCAAGTATAAAGTACGGAGTGAAATGACAACATTCATCAACCCCTCCCCCCCTGGCTGTAATGTGAAACTTCCTAACCTGAACATGTGGTCATTTTATAAAAGTCTGTTAGTTTAGTATTGACTAGTCTCGCTCGCCAGACCCTCCTCCAGAGAAGAAGGAGAGTCTGGCTGCTCCGCCTATGATTCTGCGATCAGAGAAAAAAACGCTCCGGCCGTTTGGAATTCTTTCAACCAGTCACAATCGTTGTGGTCGGCGCCGTAGCAACGCCGTAGCAACGGTGCGCTTGCAAAATATTGCCGGTTGGAAACTGCGATTTCGGTCCGCGGAGTAACTACGGTCGGCAACCTTAGACAGATATTTTATTATTTTGTTTGGTTTTAACGGCGGGTTGGCAACCGCTGAGACGGGATATGGATTCTTCTGTTCGGTTCATGACACGGATCCATGGTTCAGTTCCTATTGTTGTTTGTTGATGTTTCCCTTTACCGGGCGGACTGTGAAAGCTGCAGCACGGAGGCGGGACTTCCGCCGGGTGGCTCGTTCCGACTAGAGTGCCTATAGAGAGAGAGTGGCGACAACGGAAGTTAAATATGCTGGCCGATCACGTGGTCCATGTAGCCTCAGAAAGTTCCCGGAAGTGCTTGGCGGGCAATTGAAAGCAATAGGAAAACCCCGATAATTGCTAAATAACGGTCAATAAATGCTTTTGCTTTGCGGTATATATATTGCTTGTGTTAATTACTTTTAACAGTGTTAAGTTTTTACTTAAACCCCTACAGTCAACAACAGCAATACAAATCGTAGCATTTTCTCTGATTTTTTATCAAACTTTCGAGACTTGAATGAGGCAAAAACTGACAGGTCACTCACAACATGTCCGGACTCACAACTGCACATAAAATAATGTGTTCAAATAGGAAATCCATGCAAATGCTAAAATTTGATTTGAATTCCCTTGTAAATACACGTAATTCTGTGACCCCACTATATTTGTTAACTTATTCTTCTTATTAGGCTATGCTTGTGTTGCATTGAACCTCGTTAACTTGACTAAACTCCTTACAGTATGTTGATAGCAATAAAACAGGTAATATTTCCTCTTTTTTTTACTTTTCAGACTTGAGAAGGCAGAGTAACAAGTGACTATGATTTGACAATTGACTACACAACAGCAATTATGATGATAACACTAATAGAAAATCCATGGCAAATAAATTTAAAGCTTTAATTTTAATTCATTGCAAACAAAAGGAATTTTATCACTATATGTGTAACTGTATTACATATCCCAAAACTTACTGTACCGCAGTGATGCAATAATAAAACATAGATCATGTTTTGCCCAAGTGCACTTACTATCACAATAAATTCCTTTAAAAACAGATCAACAGAAGTCAAAACAGATCAAGCATGTCAAGCTGTTTGCGTCCTAGTATTTTTTTATATTAATTAAAGAAAGTATAGCTCTTGATCAATAGATTGTTTACATAGAAACCTTTTTATACATTGCTAAGGATATGCTTTTTTATCGGGTATCAATCAATTTTGTAGGAATAAAGAACTTAATTTTTTAATTGATTATCGGGGGAGGTTCGAGTTTGACCTAAAAAGTTATATATAATAAGTTATTTAAACATCGAAACACCCCAACGATATAAATCTCAGCCTCTACTGAATACATAAACCAATAAACAGCTCCCCTACAAGATATATCCATTAAAATAATAACTATCATACAGTCCTTAACATAACATAATGACGAATTAAAAATCACCTAATCACAAGCCAATTTGTAACATCTAGACCCAACCAGTCCCAACACATACCCACCAAAATCTAACCCCCATCTTTATCTTGCCGTCCAACCTTAACGGACAAAAACAAATAATTTCTTATACATCTATCCAAAACGAGGACGAAAACCCAACTACCAATTAAAAAAGACACCAATCCACAAAAAATCTATCATATCAACTCTATAACACTCAATTATTAAAAACATACACCCCCAATTATCGTCCCTCTACTGCCACCACACCAATGAACCTAGTCCAATATAAGTATACCAAAACCCCAGGACCACCCAAATCCATCAATCCCAGTAACTACTCTCCACAAAAGCGTCGCCAAATATCAATAATAACGCCCATCACACAACACCAAAAACCTTAGATGTAACTCCCCCCAGCAATATCCCTCCCCTACAAACATACTCGCTTAATATAAACACCGATTAGAACCTTCCATGCACAAATTTACTACCAAAGACACATTATATCGTATACTTCCACATACTAATTTACACAAACACAATTCATGACTTTATTTTATTTTTAATAAATTACCCCCCCCCATATTTATAAGTTAAGACCCAGTATTTGTTGTATGGTATATTGAGTTATAATTAATAAAAAGATTAACCTAAATCCACTAAGGTATATATTACCTTTAAGCATACTCAATAATAAACAGAAAATAAATATCACCTATCGAACCCGCAACTAGATACCCAAAAAAACTCAATTTACATCCTACAAACATCAATCACTATAATGTCACTCTGCCCCTATCCTCAACAACGTATAAGGTGAAATACAGCACAAACCACCTTTCCAAACCTACACCAACACTCCTAAACAATAATCCACTCCACCGAAATATTCTCCAATAAACAAACGCACATATACCAATACCCAACCATCCGACAAGGAAAATTTTACCATTCACAGTCCCCCACCCCAACCACAGCCAACACATACCACACAGAACAAAAATTTCCCTACCCCCCCAAACTCCCTCCCATCCCCACAACCCATACAACCACAACGACACCATCAAAAAAACAACAAACCGAAAAAAAACTAAACAAAGTCCCAGATCCAATTTTACCCGTGCCTTTAAATCTAAAATACACAATCCCATACCAATGCACTCCAGCCACCCAGATAAATCACCAAACCCCAAATATCCTAAACCTCCAACAACCACCACAACCCAAACTACACCACGAACCTCACCCCAAACTCAAACCCAAAAAAACGCCCCAACCCCTTTCACTAAAACGCCACCAAATAAATTTCTCCCCAACCGTCCACATTCACCCAGAGAACTCAAACATCCACCAAAAAATATGGTCAAACCCCAATCCCACATCCCTTCCCCTAACCGCCTAACAAAACCAATACAAACTACCCAACCGCCTAAAATCCATAAACAACACCACACAAACCCCAAAATATCAACACAACCATCAAAAGAAAACGAAAACCCTCCTCACACCACTCAACTACCACCCAACACCCCCCCACTAACTACACCCCCCACCCAAGCCGAAACAACGACCCCCCCATGCGACCAAACAACACACTTACTCCACCTACACACAGAAAAGACAAACAACCAACCTACACCAAACCCCACAACAAACTAATCAATAAACGCTCAACCTACCCATCCTCCTAGTCACACCCCCCCCAACTAATAAATACACCACAACACATCACTCTATTCAAGAACACCAAAACAACCTACCAAAAACTCACAAACACCACCGCTAAACGCAATCCAAACACCAACTCATCTACCCCCAGACAAAGACCAACAAACTACCCCAACAGACAAAAACACGTAAACCACTGAACCCACCAAACATAATTCATAAGACACCCAAACAAACAACACCAAATAAAAAATAAAAAACCCGAAAAAAAAACCCCAACCAACAAATCCAACACCACAAAACTCCCCCCCACTCCCACAACACATCACACTACCACAAACCCCAACTAAATACATTATCCCCTTAAAACATACCTACCCCACAAACATAACCCACACAAAAATCAACTCACGATCATTTACAAAAAAAAACAACTAACCACCATTACCCTAAACTCCCACCCGACTCACTCACACTAATTCAACCCCCATCATCTCTACAAAAACCCAATCAAAAACCAACCAACACCCCAAACCAGAAATAAAACCCCATCCCTACAAAATCGACCAACCTAAGAAACATACTACACATCAACTCAAACCATACCTGAATACAATTCAACAACAAAGACCACCCACGCCTCAGAAGCAACCACACACGAAAACAAGACGCGATTCCTACCACACCCAACTATCTGGGACCCTAGCACTATGCAAAACCATCAAAATACACATGACCCCACCCTAACTCTATACGATCTAATACTACCCTACATCCACAGGACCCATCATAAACCTCAATGAAGCTCACCATTAAAAACGTCAAAAACAGTCATTCAACTTAACTATACAACCTAACGAATCCTCAAAGACTATCCCATACCCAACACTAACACCCCTTTGACAAAGAAACCCTTTTATAACATATAATTCTACCAACGACAACATCCCGAAATAAATTACTTAGTGTCCCTCCCCTTCACATAGAAAAGTAAACCTTGCAAATAACCCCTTTTAAACCTCAACTACGCCGTACTCCCCAGGCAACATAAAGCACAACGGCTAATTCGATTCCTCACAAGACACAGCACATCAAGAAAAGTACTTAAACATACTATAATCCCCAACAATAATAGGCAGAAAACGAATCATATAGAACGACTGATAAACCAAATCAGGAAAGCAATACTCACCCGAATACCCCGCCCACTCGCACCGCGAGCCCTACCCAATAAGACCTGCCTACGCAGACATCAAAAGCCCATACCATAACCTCTAACGAACTACACCCACGACTCTAAATTAAATCAACAACACCCCCAACCAACACCAAACCCCATATCACATAACGGAAACCTACCTTTATACTCCAACACTTACCCAAACGCACCTACCCAAATCAGCCAATACTCCAAATACAAACACAAACAAACCACTACTTAAATGCCACCAAAGAAGAAAAAAAAAATCCTAACAAACACACTCCACGCCGCCCTATCAAAGCCATAAGCACTACCATCCAAACCTCCTAGCCCATCCCCCCGGAAAAAGATAAGACAAAGAACACCGAATTACAAAGAAACACCACACACCAAGTACTTCTAATACTACTGATTACCAGCCCACTCACCCAAAAACGCGAAAGGCTATTAACCAAATACTAAACACTGCTCTCCCCTACCCGCAACCTAATCCCAAACTATGTCACCGAATAGACCATCTCCTACCTTAAAAAGAATATCAAGCGCAACTACCCCCCACTAACACTGCTTACAACAGAAGCCATACCCTCAAATAAAACACCCCAACCGATCCAAAACACATCACTGAACAACGACCACTCCCACCTCTAAACTACCAATCCACTAGCCAAGACATAGCAACAAACCAACACATACCAAAAGTACACATACATCCACCCACAACTCGGGCCCCAACAATAATAAACCAACACAAACCATACGACCCCCTCACCGCCAATCAACCAACCATAAACTACAATCAACACCCCAGCAACCCAAACAACTACCCAACAAGACCTAATACCTACTAATAATTACACCATTCAACCAAGACCAAACCGTCATAAAACTAAGCATACCTTAATGCCCACCACTCAGCTACCGCCAATACAAGCCCTACCAACGCCTTATCAACGAACTAAGCACAAACAAAATCCACCGACACTAACTAAAAAGATTCAACAAAAGCAATTCAAAAAGAAGACCCACCCTCGCCCGCACCACCAACCATCACTGCAAATACAACGCCACCCCAGAAAAAACAGATCAATCCCAAAAAACACCCACAACTACCAACATCAACACCCTTCCCCCAAACCCCAAGAAGATACCAACTCCGCATAAAAAATAAAACAAACCAGACAACGACCGCCCCCAACATCACGGTATAATCACCTGCTGTGTTGTCCTTGAATAAAGACTTCACCAAGGTATGCTGAGCTGCAACGGGGATGCTCCCGTCGCTTGGAGAAAGGCCTGCACATCGTATGGCTACCCCAAACACAAAGGGACAGGAGAAAAGCATGGCTGGCTAAAGTCATAAGGAGCAATTTAAAACACCTAGATTTCAACAACAAAAAAATATGTGGGGGGAGGTAATCATATACAAACAATTTGCTCTTTCGCACACTTTCAAATACCACGCACCTGGGAAGTTTAAATATATTTTTTAATTAACAGAGCAGAAGCAGGAAAAAACAATGCAAGAAGAATCACAGAATCACAGCTCCAAAAACAGTAGCACACGACAAAGAGAAGGCAGAATCCATTGGGCTAACATGTTAATAACTGTCACCACCGACATGGGTAGCCCGAAGCAGGCCATGTGTAAATCCTATGGGGTCGAATCCAAACATAGGTGACACATCCAGCAACACCAGGCAGGCATATTCTTCTTCATGGCGTTTGTCCAACATCTGGTTAATACAGTTATAACACATAAGAGACATGTGTTCATCCATATTCATCATCACACCTGATTTACACAATCAAGGATTATTGATTAACTATATATTGCTCCTGGCCCATACATTCTTCATTTATAAAAATAAATATTTCAAGTTATAGCTGACATAGTCAAAAATTGATCAATAGTCACTAGTTTGCTGAAGTGTTTATTCTACGGGAGTAATTAGTGGTATGATGCTAGGTGCTGTGGTGCAATTACATTCATAGTGTTCCTCACCATTAAAATACTTGAAGCAAAAATATGAGCAACAATTGTTGAGATAATGCAGTCGCAACACATACACAATGATCTCAACAAATAACCTAATGTACAATGAACACTAACTTTACTGATGTCAACAAAAACTGAAACATGTATAACATTTATGAAAGTACAGAAAAATGATGGCACAGCTGAATACTACTGCACTGCATGAGTTTGCACGAGGTGTATTAAAATAATATGACCAATAGTTTTTATATATAATGTTTAGTATGATTACTTGATAACAATGCCATGGCTTCGATGTGTAATTTTTAATCAGTCAGAGTTTTAACACATAAATTAGCAAATCAGAACATTTTCCCATTTTTGAGACAGCAGTCCAGAAATGTCCTCATAACATAAACTTCACCCATCTTTCCGCATGCTCAATGATTATTAATTTTATGTTTAACTGCAATCACACTCCCTATACATTATACACTCGCTACAAGTCTGACAATTGACAGCGTTGGATTAAGTTTATATTTAGAGAACAGAAGTACATGTACAGAGCAGCCTGTTGCAAGTGTTGCTATCGTTAGCCAGAGTGCTATAGCCTAAACTTTATTCTGTTAATATTCTATCTGAAAATATTCAAATCTAGACGGGTATAATCCGCCCAACATACTTTAATTACTCAATTTCGATTTTAATTCAGATGCACTACCTGATATAAAATTGCCATTTTTTAAACATTTTACCTTGAACAAGTGCATGCCTCCGACCAGAATGCTTCCATTGGAATACATTGAGCGGCGGTTAGCTTATGCTAACTTCCGGGAACTTTTGAGGGGCTCCATGCGCCGCCATTGCTGTGAAAAAACTGAACCATTGCAGTGAACGGAGGTGGCGCCACTCTCTCTCTCTAGGCACTCTAGTTCCGACCAATCAGAGGCTAATCGCAGCAACGCACTTCCGTCAGGCCAGACTAAGTATTGACTTATCCAAGAAACACAGATAGAGCTATTGAGTAGCCCAGTATCATCATAAATCTACAATTTATACAATCAGTCCTTTATTCTTAGGGACTGTTCGTTATTTATCATCAGTGCCACCGGAGGGATTCACTGGACTTTTTTTTTTTTTACATGACCCCCCTGTCGGAGTCAGTAAATTTTAACATGACCCTGCATAAGCTTTATCAAAAGATACTTGACCCCCCCCCCCCCCCCCCCAAGCACAGGCTAATCAAGTACGTGACATCACCCCCCCAACACCACAGACCCACCCCGCATTCACGTAGCGCGTGACACAACATTATTTCATTTTGGACAACCATGTGTGCAAACACCTTCTCATTCAATCCCCATGCCATCTTAAATCAGCCTGTTATTAAAAACCCAACTCATCAATAACTGAATCGCGATTTAGGACCCGCTCACATTACACAACAAGAGCATTAACAATTAAGCCACACTCAAACCGAAGCAACAAACATGTGCAACCTGACTCCAACAACAAGGTCTTATTACAAGGTTTACTGACAGAATATGACAGACAACTGTGTGTGTGTGTGTGTGTGTGTGTTTGGTGTGTGTGTTGTAAGAAAGAGCGGTAAAGAGAGAGAGAGAACAGTACGTAAAACCAGCCTAACTGTTAGCTACCGTAGCTCAAGGCGTTCGGTCTCCACAGATCCCCGATCAGGTAAAAGCTGCCGTTTATTCCTCAAATGTAGTTTCATGAAGTTGTCTCCGGTACAGTTTATCCTCCACTGCAGTTGAATTAGCCGCTAAACTGCTGGACGCTAAAACCGAGGGTGCGACTGTTTGTTTTACAAATTCACGAAAGCAAGGTGAACGTACGGAGCTGCTCAGACTATGTAGAGTTACCCGCAAATAGGCAGGCTGGCCAGCGTAGCCTCTGTACGGGTACTGGAAGTTAAACTCACTCACCCATAAAAGACGTGCAAGGGCCGCGGGCCAAACCCTTACTGAGTTCTTGGCGAAGCGGTAAGCATCGTCGCCTGAGCGGTGGGAGAGACCCTGGTTCGAAACCAACTCATGGCCGATACAGGCCACAATAAAATAACGTTGTGGATTCGTCCTGGGGAGCCCGTTGTTCTCATTGTCCTCAGTGCTTGCAGCCTTTGAAATGTCCCGTTTATTTTGTTTTGTTTTTTGTTTTCTTGCGGCCATTGCAGTGTCCTCCAGACAAAATGTAGAATGACCCACCCTCACTGACCTTTTTTTTTTAGTGGACCCTCCCCCTCAAACAAAGAATATTATGACGATGACCCCCCCCCCAATTTTCCTCCGGTGGCGGCCCCTTCCATTAATTCACGAACGGTCCCTTAGAGACTGTATTTAAACCTAATAGAAAGAAAAAAAAACTTTAAAACAGGGGAAAATGGAGTTAGTGTCATCACATTATGAACATATGAAACAACACGGAGGAAACTTCCCCGCCTGCCAACAAACAGAGAAAATTGTAGAAAGGAAAACACCAAACACCAAGTTTTTCATAGTAGTCTACTGTAATTTACAGAACTCTTTGAATGCAATCCCCTGAGTTGTTTCTCATCTGGTAGTGGAATTTCGGGAGCTTACCTGAATGCATCACCTGCAGCTGTCGAGTATGAAGGTGAGCGACAGATGAAAAGAGAGAAAAGAAAAAAAGCTAAACACATGCATCGGAGGAGCAAAGTGCCCCACTTAAAGGCGACCAAAACGGGATGATATTTTGTGAAAGTTGTAGGAAAACTGTCTCTTAGAAAAAATGAGTGTGAAGAGAAACTTACCTGGTGGAAGTGAAACCGATCACGGGAGCGACTCCGACTGTTTCCTCGAGTTTTTCTGAACTATTCTGGTGAGTTAGCTGCGTTAGCTTGATTAGCACTGCCATTCTTGTTTAGTACATACAGAAAAAGCCAGTCAGAATAGTCAATACATGTTTAATGGTACCCTACTGAGACGTTTTTTTTTTTTTTTTTTTGATATTGTGATATGTTGTTATTGTGTGTCACCGTGACGAGGGGTTAGCAGTTTTCTGAGCTCTTAGCTCAGCTGCTGCTTTCACAAAAGTTTGACGTTGCCTAGGAGATCTGTGCCAAATCCCGCGAGAGTGTGTTGTTGAGACAGAGACAGGTCGTGAACAAAGTTTATTTTCTCCTGATGTGTCTGTCTAAAAATTGCCATTTTCGTGTCAAAATGTTCAGAAGAGATGTGGCTTGTGAAAAATGAATCCAAAATTTACTTCAGTGATGGTGGGGCGAAAGGATCGACCATAATCTGTGTTCACACGATTTCAATTTTTCCCCATTGGAGGTCAAAACAACACTCAAGGCTGCCGCTAGTCCTCCTAAAAAGGTGTGGCTGTGCAGAAACGCCACCTTACATGTAACACAGAAAGCTGACTCGTCATGGGAAGTCTTGGTTCATAGTATTTTATCTTTTGGCGTTGTTTACACTGCGTTGTGGCTTGTTTGTGAAACACGCGCTGCTCAGGGACTGGGCAGATCTGTCCCACTTGCTTTCTCCTCCACTCCGTTGTGGGAGATCTCCCACAGAGTAAAAGAAATACACTTTTTTTCTTTCTTCTTTTCCACTCGACAGCCTGCTTGCAAGCCGTAACATGTATTAGCTGTTTGTTTGTCCAACTTTTTAACAATAGTTAAAAAATATTGCCAATGAAATCTAAAACAATTCACACAACAAGATAGAAATTGGATTTATTCTCATTCATTATATTTTTCTTTCAACTAGGTAAGCGTCATTTTAAGCCTCCGACCTCCAACCATCCCATTTAAAATGAAGCGCACGGTATTATTTAATTTTTTACTTTTACATTTACCAGTTGCAGCTGTGGCCATGTGTCTCGTACACAAACAGCATTAACCAGGCATCTCGCTGGTTTCTCTGTGGCTAGCTGTGAACTTCTGACTTCCACAGTAACGCATGACAGCCTACATAATACCGGACATGCAGGATTTTTATTTGCTTCACATGCAATTATTAATCACTGGTTCCTTGCTAATGATTTGCTTTGATGATGTGACATGGATTAACATGTTTAATAGCCGAGGCCTTGGCCTGTGGTTCGGCTAGAGTGGATAGAAAGATTGTGTCTGAAGCGTCGGTGGCTCTTATAAATGAAGAAGCCGCAACAGCGAATGTCCCCTGCTCAGTTTTGAAGAAGAAGTACTTCCGCTGTAATTCAACCACGACTTCTATAGAATATATGAACATTAAATAATTATTCAACTGGAGCTTCACGTTGATATCCCAGTAACCAGAGCCTCCTCAGCGGCCGACGTCTCCTATGACGGTCACCTGTCAATCAAAGTGGTGTCATGCTGGACTGAAGGCTCCGCTGGCTCCGTCAGGGCTGCGCTGGTCACTAGCTGAGCTGTTGTTAGACGAGTGAAACAGCTGTAAACACTATTCCAGGAGCAACTCTCTTCCTGTTAAAAAAAAAAGAAAAAAAAAAAAAGGGTAGTTGAAAATATATTTAACCTCTGGTGCTTTGCGCCCTGAGTGCTCAAAATATGCGAAGCCGCCGGGAGCTGACAAGTGATTTCTTCGAATTGATATTAAAGAGAAGTCGGCGCTTTTTTTTCCCAGCATAACGGCTGAAAGCTCGACCCAAAAAAGAGCGCTGCAGCCACAGAGTCGCGACTGTCATCCGTATCAAAGGAAATCCTTTATCTCACCCTGCTACCAGAAAGCTCGGCTCCGCAGACGCTTTATTCTCCCATGCTACAATTACATGTTCAGGAATCAGCTTCGCAGAGACGCTTGCAACTTATAGCAGCACAAAAAATAAAGAAAAAAAGAACAAAAAAAAACACACACAGCAAATATACTGCTTCGCATCTCATGTCTGTTGGACTGTGTCAATTCAAACAGCAGACTGTGTGTACCAGAACAAACACCGGCTGAACAAAAAACACAGCTGCTGCTCCTGACCCAGTCATGGTCACCGCACAATGCACATTCAGACGATGACGGCTGCTAACACTCTCCAATGGTGGGTTCAGGAGAGAAGATGGAGGAGGAGGAGCCGGAGGGTGGAAGAGGGAGAGGAGGAGGAGGAGTAGGAAAAGGAGGAGGAGTGGGAACAGCAGAAGCGTGCAACCAGACTAGAACTCAGCCTCCTATTTACCCAACAGTTGTATTCCATCAACACACTCCTCAGTAGTAGATAACACGGACTCTTTAATGAAGACTTATGAACCAGTACAGTGTTATTTCCTGTACATGCAGCTAGCGGCCTCTAGCAGCAGCTGCCGTATGCATGGACTGCTATAGGTACCTGCATGTCCTCCACCCGCAGCTGTCATGTGAACCATGAGGAATTGGCTCATTGAGAATAAACAGTTGGAGACACAAACGTTCCAGATGGAGCGATTAAACCTTTTTCCCAACTGCATTGTCCCCTTTTGAAAATCTCCCAAAAGTGTTTGCAGCTCATATCCAACAGTATGGAGGACAAACAACGCCTTTATTTAGCATTCATAATAACCATCAAACAATCGAGACTGAACTGAGAGCAGCAGAAGTTTCTTTTTCTATTTTTTTTTTTTTTTTATTGAACAGGAGGCGATTCTCATGTTGGCTGACCATCTGTGTCTCTTGACTCCATTTTGAATTCTTCCAAATTCCATAGACCCTAGAGAAAGAAAATCAAACAATAAAAGGAGTTTATTCATTGGCTGAGAAGTTTGTACCTAAACCTTTGGTCTGTAAACGCGTGTTGGCCCATGTTTTCTGGTAATATAAGTGTCCACAGATCCAGTCTTTAACCTTTAACCAAGACGGATTAGTCTACGGAGGACTGACGCTGTGTCCGATGTTACCCGCTGCAGCAACACGCAACAACAAGTTGTACCATATGATGCTCTCCAGTCGCTTCCTCTGATGCAATGATGTTTTGGCTTGTTTTTTCTTCATTTAGGAATTTTTGCTTTTATTCTAATAAGACAGGACAGTGCAGAATAGAGGAAGACATGCAGCCAACCAGGGTCAAAGGTCGACACTGATCCACTGGTCCGCCTCCTGCTGCAATAGAATCAAATCAAATCAATAAAATCATGTGCTGTATCGTTTATTCATTTATTTTTTTTGCGTGAGCTCCTTTGAGATGAAGCGACCTGAGTTTAAAACTACAACGGTTTAAAAAAAAATCGTCTTAATGAGGACGAGGTTCAGCAAACGATCACATTCATAATGACTATGAGTTGAACTAAAATAAGAGACAATGTATTTCTACTAGGGGTGTGTATTGGCAAGGACCTCACGATACGATACGTATCACGATACTTGGGTCACGATACGATATATTGCGATATATTGCGATATCCAAATTTTGTGATGAAATTGCCTATTACATAGTTCGCTGAAAACTAACAATGTATCATGCCTCTTTAAATCCTAGATTGTAAGCCGATATTAACAGCAAATGATAGTAATTCATCACCTAGACTAAATGAAAACTTTGTTAACACCTGTGTTTTTCTAATAAGAATAAACTTCTTCAAGTCTGCTTACCTCACTTCAATCATTGATGCAAATTGGGCAAATATATGCATCTGACAAACATGCACTGTATCCATAGCCTACTAGTTCCGAACAAATAATGAAATACAAACATATAGACTGCTGCACTACTAGGCTACAAGTACAAATAAATAAAATAATGTAGTTTTACATTTAAATAAAAATGTTAAATTGAGAAAAAGTGAAATATAAACCCATAGTATCTGAGACTGACAACCTGTAGCCTATATTTAATCGAAATTAAAAATGAAAAAACATCTGATACAGGTTAACAGATCCTCTACATCAGACTCAAAATAATTACAACATACAGACGTTATACACAAATATACCAACCCATACATAGAACAGAATAATCCAAAATTATTCTTTACACTCTGGTGCTACCACGTCGGTGTCTGGCAATAAAGGCAGCAGTCACACACAGACACTGGCAGTGAGAGACACCTCGTAGCCGTCACACAAACATCAACAAACCGCTGTGGATTTCCCCGTGTGCTGAGTCAGTGAGCGGAACCTAACCGACGCCATCTCGCACCCACAACAACACCAACTCCCGTTAGCTGTAAGCGGCTAGCGGAGCCCGACGGCTCAACAGTCTATGGTCAGCTCTGTAGCATTAGCTTCCTCCAGCTGGGCTGCTGCGCTCGCTGGTGCTCCGGATCTACCTGGTTTCCGTGACAACGTGAACACAGCGGCTCCTCCGCTACGCTGAGCAAGCTGTGAACAGTCTGCAGTAATACCTGTTGTTGACGAGGGAGCGGACGATTGGGTATGTGCCATGAGTGGCAGGCGCTGTTAGCGTGTGAGGATTAGCCATGTAGCCACGGCACAGACCGCCGCCTGGCTTGCCCCGTCTAGGTGATCCTGACACGCCCGCCTGAGGTGACGCCTCGGCGGGGGTTCACCAGGTGGCAGCCCCGGTCTCCTCCTGGTCCTTCACGGCGGTATGAAAGCCGAGCTCGTCTAGCACACTTCTCAACACCGGTTTTTTTGTTGTGACGGGAAGCATTGCTACTGACGAGTAACTGTCGGTTTCGGTCGCACTGTGGCACAATCTGCGCTTTATAAAACATGTGCATTATGTTTGATTTAAACCATGATGGGCTTTTCCTGATCTCTTCCTCTGATGCCTCCAACAACGCCATCTACTGGGCTGAACAAGCAACTTTAACTATAGTACCAAAACAAAAAATTCACAATTTTTTTTTCACCGTCAAATTATATAATACAAGCTTCAGATACTTGGCGTCCTAGTATCGATACAGTATCGCCGTTCAAAATAAAAAAATAAAAAAATCGCGATATTGTGCTGTATCGATATTTTTCTTTTACACCCCTAA
>NW_028220461.1:0-42643 GCF_045865225.1 Trachurus japonicus | reverse complement strand
TAAGAGCTGTTGAGAATTTTCAGAGTCCTCCTTGCCTTCTCTGAGTTACGGGGTGGTCCGTGCAGCAGTTATTTTGTCCATGATATATGGTTATGTCAATGGGGGATAACGGGAACTTTCTTGTGTCCCAAAAAGACACAACCAAAAAAACATCCAAATACCATCCATGCTGCTCGTACTGTAATGTCCCTCTTGTATTGAAGCCCCTACAAAGAGAAAATTGATTGCGAAAACATTGAATAGGGGAGCGCCGGGTTCGATTGAAAACTCGGGACGATGTGAATAACCAGCGATTTTCCCTCGAAAATCCACACAAGTTTGAGCCGTCAGATATTTTGTCACTATGTTCAGCACTCAAAGCACACGACCAATCCAGTGGAAAAAGCTTGTGAGAAGTAACGTCACGGCCATTCAAAAGTTATTCACGGCGAAACCTGTTTTTTTTACAACTACGAGAAAAGTTAAAATGTTTTATTGCGGTAGTTTTTTTTTGGTGAGTCCAAAAGTATGTATTGTGTTGTTTTCCATGCAATAATAATATGACCTAGACGAACAGATGAATACGTAACATAAACAGGTCCAAAACTATGCAATGTCATAGTTTTGGAGAAGTTTAGGAAAGGCAAAACAGGTTGAAGTGTCATATCGCTTGCTGGAGGACGATTGATACCAGCTGTTTCAAATGTCCCTCACGGCCACCTTCGTGCGATAGTGTGTTGTGGTCACAGAGGGGGGGGAGACTGCGCGACAAAAATCCCTGGTAGGGGTATGAAATCACCGTTATTAATACTCTATTATTCGGCAATGACCAACAACCGATTTTGAATGACGGCTACATATTTTTAATAATAAAAATCCACATATTTGGTAATGAAACAAAACGTGTCTATGACATGAATCAACAGATAATCAATTGACTGCAAAGTGAGGGGAAAATGCCTGAGGGGTAAAATGACAATTATGTTTCAACTGTGTCTCCATAAACATGACTTAGGACAGGGAAATAAGTAAATAAAATGAAAATGCAGTCGTCCAACAACTCGTACAAAAGAAGAAAGGCGAGTTTAATCGAAATGCGGATCTTGACAATTACGCACAGGACAAAAATATTTATTTGACCTATTTATATTGTGAGAAATTATGTGACATTTTGGCAATAACGAGTACACTAGTATGTTGTCTGATATGCTGCATAAAAACGAGAGTAATGTCAGTAGTTTCTGATTAAAACATGCTGTTTCAACCGTCCCTCCTCTGTGTCTCAAACGACCCGCATAGGTGGGACGTTTGAGACAAATGTCAACTCATGTTCAAAGTTATAAAACAGCGCGATCATCCAACATATGTGTTAAATTACACTTGTAACTAAGAGAATACACATGTGAGTTGTTGATCACATGATAAAAATGTTTGTGTACATAACGTCATCTTTGAAAAAGACGTTTAAATGAAAAGTGTATCAATCGACCCGGCTCTCCCCTATGTCTATATTTTAAGCTTGTTTGTAGCGGAAGCTCCCAGTGTCTCAGTTCACTGCTCTTCCTGTGTACCGGCGGAACAATTTCTCATGTCGGGGCTTCAATACAAGAGGGACATTACAGACGAGCAGTATGGAGGTATTTGGATGTTTTTTGGTGTGTCTTTTTGTTACAAAGAAAGTTGGTATCTATTGACAACCATTATATGGACAAATACTGCTGCGCGGACCCCCCCGTAACTCAGAGAAGGCAAGGAGGAGCTCTTAGTCGACATGAGGGTGAGTAGATAATGAGTGAAATTTGAATTTTGGGTGAACTATCCCTTTAAGGTCAGAGCATAAAGACATCCAGTATATATAAACTGTATTTACCACTCAGCCTGGATCAGGGACATGATGTCCTACAGTATAGTTCTCTTCTCTTTTTGTGTTTCTTTTTTATTTTTATCTATTACTGTGTATTCATTTATTTTTCTCTGTTTGTTCCGGAATTGATCTGTTCTATTATCATGGCTGCACCATTAATGTATAGGACATATTTTATCTGTAGGTCTTGTTTTGTGAAGTTGTTTTTTCGTTATTTAATGGATCTTTTTCATTTTATGTGGTTGGTTCGTGTTTGGAATGTGTGTGAGTGTCGTTCTCTGTATGGACAAATGCTTTTGTATCTGTTATTGTCGTCATATAGTAAAGAAAAACAACCTTTATTTATACACATGCATTTAAGCGCAATGTCCTCTAGTTTTTCTGCTGTGGAACAAAAGTTCTGCAACTTTTGAGTCAACGCTTAGAAACAGGTGAAACTTCCCAGATCATCACGACCGGGTTTCCTTGGAGACAAATCATAGAACCACACTTAAACTATATGATATATACTTTAGACAGTTAGAAATGTTTGGTTTAAAGGTCACAGATCATGGAACCTGCTGCATGTCTCTTCATTTCACGAAAACAGAGCTTCAAGTCACAGAATTCTGAAAACTTGGAAAACTGAGTTTTCAGCTTCAGAACATCACAGAAGAAGATGCATACTAAGTGTCAAGTGTTCGCCTGTTTTTACTTCTTGCCATGTCTGAAGGAACCGGAAGTAACTCGTGTCATTCATTCATTGTTGTGTTTTTTGCAGGATTCTGATTGGCTAGCATGGCTTTATGCCTCTCATTACACTGCTGCCCATTGGTTTGCCATTTTTACGACATATTTATGCAGATTTGTGTAAATGAAAAATTTTTTTTGAAAGCGACCTGGTGATATAATGATGTTATTATAGAAAAGGAAACACCCCAGTGGTGTGTAAATATGGCCTGAGAAGATGTGGTGGAGATGATGAACAGTGGGACAGTTTTAGTTGATTTATGACGATGGAAATGAAACTATCAGGTGTTTTCCGGTCTGTTTGTTTTGTCTTGTTCCTGTTAGTTTTGTTTTTGTTGTTCATTTCATGATTTGTTATTTACGTCTGATGTGAGAAAGAACCTTTATTACCTCAGTCTGAGCTGCTGGTGTCTGAGCAGCTCTGTGTTTTCTATCTTTTGTGATAGATGTTGTTCTTTCACCTTCTCCACCCAGCAGTGATAAACAGATACAGTAATTAAACATACAGATATCTTAATGAGGTTCATGATTCAAGAAGATCTGAGGATCATTTGGCCGAAACAAACTTTTAAACAAAGTGAAAACTGAGTTCTTTTGATGTTTTTGAACAAACTGGAGGCGAAAGCTGAGCTCATATTTAACAACACAGACCAGTGTCCTGACTGATTGTTGGTTTTGGTTGTTAATGAAATGAGCTGAAAGTTGTGTGTGTGTGTGTGTGTGTGTGGGTGTGTGTGAGCTGCGTTTTGCTGTCCTTGTAGTTTTGTTGTTAATGAACCTGCGTAGCTCGACGCTGCGAGTCGATGACAGATCCAGACATGACCTGCAACAGATGCACGGCTTAATTCCCTCCGCAGACTCTAATGGAGACAAATGGACGAGCCTGCGAGCAACAGAAGGTGTCGCACATCTATATTCATCTAAATTCCCTAAAAATCTGTGTCTTTATACTGTTGGTGTGCTCACGTCGTCCGGGGGCGGAGGGGTGGGTGGGGGGGTTAGGTACCTGCTGCTCTTCAACATGAGGATTTATTTACGTTTTACCGCCTCTGATGCTGTTTCTTATAGATTTTCTGGACAGTTAATAAATCTGGATAGAAAGCAGACGTTTTAATGAGCGGGTGGAGACCAAAGCAGAGCTGGAAGAGGTCGACGACGGATTCATCAGGTCACAAACTCTCACAGTGATCACGATGCACTGCTTTTTAAAAGTTAGTAACACGTTCGTCTGAACAAGACATAAACAATCAACACTTTGACCAAACTCTGTAAAAAAAAAACGGAAACAAAACATGGCTTCAAAATAAAACTTAAAGTACACTTAAATACACATCGTCTTTGTAACCATTTTATCTTTCTCAACCTCATTCACCTGAAAGGCAGGAGCAATCGATGACAAACATGATCGATCAGCAGCATTTTTAACTTAAAACCTTTGAGAATCAATCACATTAATCAATCTTTACTATGCAGTATAATATTTCTAACCTTTTTCAATGTTTCCCTTAAACACTGAAGCTCATTTTAAGCGTCTTTTAACTGATCTTATATTTTCCCATTCATTCTCTCATTCTGCACTCAGTCATTTTATCATAATAACCGTCCATAATAACCTTTATCACAACCACATGCAACACATGCATATTTAAACTTTCTAAAGCTGATTGTATGTTGTGTTTCCTTAAAAAAAAAAAAAAAAAAAAAAAACTGTATCCAAACAACCATGAATTAACCTGCAGTGGAACATGAGTCACAGTGTTTGAGACGAGTGTGTGTTCACGGCTCCTCCTGCTGCTCTGACCATGAGGCCATACAGAGGTTTTTTTTTTTTTTTTTTTAGATTTTAGATTGTGGGACATAAAAAGACAGAAATCAATGGCAGCAGAGATGCTCAGACTCTGCCGCAGCTCTGAGGACACTTCAGCTTCACAGAGACCTCGGATACTCAACTACAAAACTGACACGGACACAGAGATGATCCATTCATGTTGATTCACTGGAGTAAACTGATACAGTAGCATCATGTAGTTTATTTATATTCTCTAGTAAATGAGAATTGTTTCATGTTAACTAAATGTTCTGTTAAATTGCATCCTTTTATTTATAGACATGTGTATTTACATTATTAAGAGCTTTCATTTCATGGTTTTGATTAGTTTTTTCTATCTCACATCACTTGATGAGTCATAAGATTATTATTTTGTCAAATATTATCTTTTACCACATTTAGTTTCAGATCATGAAGACTCGTGTGAACCCGTTCTTTACTACAGTAACTGCTCTGTTTATTTCCTGGTGATAAGTGAGCACTTGCTGGATTCCTAATTACTTCAGCCCTTCTTTCTCTTTTTTCTTTTTTAAATGACACCATCTCCAGTTTTTAGCCTTTGAATGTTAAATGAGAATTGGCTCCTGCACACACAAGCAACAATAAAAAAAGGTATTTAACAATAATTATCTGGCAGCAACAATAGACGATGACATTTTGAGACTTCGTCGTTGCTGTCGCTAATTGAGCTCCGTCGTCGTACCTGAAGATTTATGGAGGAGCTGAAACAGAGAGAGTCGTCTGCTGCTGCTGCCAGAGAGAGGAGGGAACAGGAGGCAGACTGAGTTTAGATATGCACGCACACACACACACACACATGCACATGAGCAGTAAAGGTTGTTTTCTTATCTGCTGGTAAATACAGCACCTAGGAAAAATTACAGTTGCAGGAAATGAGTTTCAACAATGTGCCACGCTCACTCTACTAAACTGGATTCATTTAAAAAAAAAACGAACAGACAAACACAAACAGCAGCAGATAAACACTATAATACACTCCCCCACTCCCCTCAGCTTTACACACTCACAGGTCCCACTTTCCCTCCTTCTCTCTCATTATTCACAATCTAAGAAAGAAATGTGGAAATAAAAAGACGTCTATTCGGGTGTGACTGAGGTCTGAACAGGCGTAGTTGTGGATAAATGAGCTCAGGTGTGAACATTAGCTTAAAGACTAAAAACAGGAAGTTATAGGCAGGGGCGTGTCACAAATATTGATTGGGAGCCAATTAGGGCCACCCTCGAGTGCAGGATGAGTCATGAAATGTCCCAGAATTGGAAATATTTTGATAATAACTTCATTTTATGATCTAAATTATCAATATCAACAGATGAATGAATGAAGGGTTAAAAATATAAAGAACAAAAGATTGTTGGTAAATGATGAATAACAATAAACAGCAGAATGTGAAGCAGTGAGGAGATCATACACACCTCTATCTAGAGTGATGTCATATTTTACCTTTATTACCTACATTAATAATGTCTTTTTTAATATACCTATGAACTTATTAAAATCTCTTATTATCCATACGGTGGATTTTCATTGAGACTATATATCTTGATGATGAAGAATCAGTCCGTTTAATAAGGTTCGTTAAACTAACATACTACGTTTATTAAAAAAGTTTATCATTTCACCACATTATTTATAATAATATCAATATATACCAGGTTTAGAGTGGATGTATATTTACTTTATGTCACATGTCTGAGATATAAGCATATGTGCTGGACACACCAATATGAAATAGTTACCATTCCCAATACTTTTCATATAGGCTACTGTATAATTTTACATAAATGTTTTATGCTGGAAGTACTGTAGGCTATATGTCAATTCAATGTCAGTCTGCGTATATAATGAATTCCTGCTGCCACGTGCCGCTCTTTGTACAGACTGTATGGTTTCTCTCTGTGTCGTACAGGAAGGACCTTGATCTGAAGTCTCCTGACATCATGTATGTTGAGATGTGACACTATACTGAGCTGAATTCATTGAACCTCACACAGGTGAGAAACATCCTCATTCTTTTCTTTTGATCTATACTCAGGTATCAGTTCCTTTTCTCTTTTCTTTTTCTCCTTTTTTCTTTGTCTCTGAATGTCCATCGTCTTGGAGAAAGAGCGACCAGCCTGACATTTATTAATTTGTTTCAATGGAGTTTATCTTTAACCTTAAGTATGACTGTGAATAAAACCTTATGTAACACACATTTTTATGTATATATCATTTTATATGAAAGAGGTCACTCTTGAATATATAATTACATATTCTGTTAAACTATTTAGCCATAGTTCTTGTTGAATATCGGACTCTCTTTTTAAACATTTCAATAATTTTATGTAAATGTTTGATATGAATAAAAGTAAAATCAAGTGAGAAAAGAGTGAAACACTTGAAATATCTTTAAACAAAATCAGAGAAGAGCAAAGAAGTCAATTAAAATCTGTTTAGCCCTGAAGTTTTCCAGATTGAGTGATTTAGCGAATTAGTGAAATTGCTTCAGATTAGGGCTGTTTTCGACTAAGGATTTTCATAGTCGAATCTGATTCGTCAGATTTTGCCATAGTCGACTGATCGTCGAACCTTTTTTTTTTTTTTTTTTTTTTTTTTTTTAGATAGCAGCAAATTTGCGACTTTTTCCGTTTCAAACAAAAGAGCTAAAACACCCCAAAAATATGGTAGGTGTAAAACAAATACCTTTATTTATTTTCCACACTTTGGATGATTTTTAGTAGCCATTGTGAGCCAGGGTATGCGTTTATGTTACGTTGCCCTGGACAACGCTCCTTTTGCTCGGACTGTGAGTCATCCCTCATCCCTCAACGTGGTGAAGGATAGCGGTGGTCGTGGACACAGAGAAACCGGGTAAAACATGTAGTATCAAAACAAACGGAGGTCAGAAGGACTCGACAATCCGTACATTACGTTAATCAATCCTGTAACACACACAGTGTGACCGCGGCACCGGCAGAGAGACAGACAGGCTGCAGAGGGACGAGATCACAGCTGTGACTCCCGACACTGATGGTGCGTTCAATACAACTCGGAAGTAGGAAAAAAACAAGTTCCTCTTCTGAAAAACTCTGACATGTCAAACTTTAGGATGTGTTAGGGAATAATTCATCTGTCTAACCATCAGAACTATTAACACATGAAACGGTAAACACAGCTGATCCATCGAAAAAAAAAAAAATCACCGCTGGAGTTAATTTATTTTCCGTGACTGAAAGCAGGTTCTTGAATGTAACTCGGTCAAAGTCAGATGTATCCTCACAATGTTTTGCTGTTCTGTCAGGTCATGCATGATAAATGTTGACAAAGTTAGACTGTCAGACTTCCTTGATTTTAAACTTTGGCGGCTCTGCCCCTCGTCTTTTTGCCACTCCGTGAGTGTTCTGCAGTGACTTTGACGGTCCTACTGCTCACCTCCGCTCATTTGAAAAAAAAAAAAAAAAAACCTCCGCTCATTTAATTGTGCAACTGCAGTGGGTGATTTATTAATACGTAAGACTACCGTTTAAACGCACACATAATTTTGAACTCTTTATTAACAGAAAGTAGGCAGATTTTGTATCAAAATAGTCTTTTTATAACGAAAAAAGACATTCTATGTAACAATTTATGCTCAGCAGCCGTGGGCACCCCCATATAGTCAGAATGGTAGGGGTTAGATTCGACTACGAGGTTCATAGTCGAATCAGACCCCTCCGAATCGAATCGTCGAATCGTCGACTTTTGGAGGTCAGCCCTACTTCAGATGATGTCATTCGGAAGGCGGTAACAATGAAAAAATAAATTTTAAAGGATTAAAATGGTCTTTACCCAATAGAGTGTTTGTTCTGGAGACCTCTAGTGGTCACAGCTCTTAAATTAAGCCATGGTGTTGATGCTATGGACGTATTAAATGGATAGTTCAACATTTTGGCAAATTGGCCCATTGCCATAATCTCTATAGTCATAGCAGTAAGTTCGTTACCTTTAATTGTTGGTGCAAGCTATTTTTAGGACGGCGGAGCAGAGCCGCGAGCTGCTCAGAGCTACGCTACGGAGGCTCATGGGATTTCTTGGTTTCCCTCATCAAACTCATCAAATACACAATCCAACAACTCCACAACGCTCTGGTGGACAAGTTGTGACCTGCACATTCACCACGCTATGAGATAATAACAGAACGTTACCAGACAGAGTTGTTTTAGAGGGAAATACAGAGACAGCTTGATGAAAAACTGCCCCTGAAGGCAACCCACATCAGCACTTTTGCATGAATTTACCTCTAAAACGACTCTGTCTGGTAACGTTCTGTTATTATCTCATAGCGTTGTGAATTTGCCAAAATGTTGAACTATCCCTTTAAATGTAAAGTTGCTGTTCTGGTCCTGGGAGTTTGGACTGGACTGCAGATGACATGAGTCCAAACGCGGCACTCTCCACATCGACCCGGTTGTTTGTCTTCTGTGAGTGTTCAGTGTTGTGCTTTTAGTGGATTTACATCTGAAGACAAACAGACTAAATGATTGTGAGTAAATCAGACGCCGGTGGAGACACCTGAGCACCGGCAGAGAAACAGAGCTCTTCCACGTTCAGCTGGGAATCGTAACGTTCCAGTGAATTACAGAAACGTCCGTTCTTGGGTTTTATGGCCTCGCTGCTTTTACTGCTGCTGCAGCTCCGTCCCCACAGGAACTGTTGGGGGAAAAGATTCAAATTCTGCGGCTGGAGGCGAAGAGAGGTGTGGACACTGCAGAGACACAGTGAAGACAGTCTGAGCAGGACAGTCTGCTGTGATCTCCAACATCTGGATATGTTTTACTGGAAATATCTCAAGGTTTGTTTTTCTGAAAGATAATGTTCAAGGACAAAACTCTAAAATTAAGTGATTTAACATTTTTATATGATGGTTTGATAACGTCTCCGCTGTGTCTTGTTTGTTCCCAGGTCATGTCTGCAGCTGTCGATTTGAAGCCTCTTTCATATAGCTCTGAGAAAATGCAACCTTCACGTTGATCCTTCATGGTCCAACTTCATTACACACCAGTAACGAAATAGAGAATATCTTTACATTTCAGTTGGGCCTTCCTGGTTTACAATGGCTTCCAGCCAGATCTTCTGAAGGTTGAAGCTCCTGAATCAGAGAAATAGTTCCTGCTGCAGTGTTGAAACCTGGTTCATGGTCTTCTGTGGTTGTGTTGCTTTCCTCTTGTCCCAGTCGTCTTGTTCTCCTGCCTCATCATCTCCAACCTCCCAGCTCTCGTCACTCTGTCCAATCTCCACCATTTCCTTGGTCACACAGCTCGACGTCTTGTACCTTTACCTTTCCATTGACAAACCAGATCCATAAGAAGATCAGGCCTAAAACTCCTGCACCAGGTTTACTCTCTTAAAGTTGCACAGCCGGTGCATGAGCTTATAGCCTAACCCTTGAAAGAGGACGTCCACTTTGCCAGTTTACCTGATTGGCTCGTCACGTTATGTTGAAATAAATGTTGTCCCAGTCGAGACTCTTCTTCCACTCACTGAAATATGATCAATCAGGATTTTCAGTTTATTTTTCTGACATGAAATCCCAACATGTAGGAGACTGAGAAGGTGCTGACTCTCCCACTACAAAATAAACCGTAGCTATTCAATTGATGCTCCATCTGTTTGGGGTCAGTTAGACCCAGGAGAGGACCATTAGTCTTCCCACAGTCCTGACTGGTCTGGATGTGGGCTGTTAGTATAAACCCGGTACTGAACATTTGACACTGCAGGAACAAGGGGCCGGGGGCCATTGGCATGTGTCTCCTTGGCAGAAACCGCCTCAGAAGGACCTTAACCTGGTACCTCTATGGGGTCTAAACCAACACGTTCTCACTCCCAGTGCGTCAACCCCCTGACGAACGGTCACTGTCCCTCCTCGTCACATGCCTGACTCATTAGGTACCCGTTTTTCGTCATGAGGTGACGAGCGGGGATTTCAATTCATTCCAATGCAACCCCCTTCGCGGCGATATGTGACGCTCAGAGTAAAGTGATCCAGCCGACCGGACGCGGCGCTGAACGACGCACTGAGCTGAAAAACTTTTTTTCCCCTTTGAAGCTTTATTGAACCTGGTGTGTCTGACATAGCTTTCATCCAAGCCGTCATTTTGGTTATTATTTATTTACTGATCTTGGCGTTGGTGCAGAATAATAAACAAACAAACAAACAAACAAACAAATAAATAAATTACATCCTTGTCGGAAGACCAGACGGGGTGGGGATGTGTAATAAATAAATAAAGAAATAAATATTTTTGTCCCGTGCGTAATTGTCAAGATCCGCATTTCGATTAAACTCGCCTTTCTTCTTTTGTACGAGTTGTTGGACGACTGCATTTTCATTTTATTTACTTATTTCCCTGTCCTAAGTCATGTTTATGGATACACAGTTGAACATATTGTCATTTTACCCTCGGCATTTTCCCCTCACTTTGCTGAATATCTGTTGATTCATGTCATAAACACGTTTTGTTCATTAAAAATATGTGGTGTTTATTAAAAATATGTTGTTCATTCAAATCGGTTGTTCATTGCAGAACAATAGAATATTAATACGGTGATTTATATACAGATATTGATCACGCAGTGTGACCACAATCACTACGCACGGAGGCGTGAGGGACATTTGAAACAGCTGTATCAATCGTCCCTGCAGCGACTACTGACACTTCAACCTGTTTTGGCTCTAAACTTCAAAACTATGACATTGCATAGTTTAGGACCTGTTTATGTACGAATTCATCTGTTGTTAGGTCATATTATTATTGCATGAAACACACAATACAACTTTTGATCACAAAAAAACTACCGCACGTAACATTTTACTTTCCGTAGTAAAAAAAAACAGGTTTGCGCTAATAACTTTTGAATGGCGTGACGTAATTTCACAAGCTTTCCCAGGATTGGTCGGTGTTGAGTGCTGAACTAGAGGATGTGACGTCATTGCAACGGCGCCACCGGTCGCGACCATAGACTGCGACACTGCCATCTACGGCGTCTGGACGGAACTACAACACCTTAACAGTGTGTTTGTGATCATGAGGAGTGGAAAATTAAGCCATGTTGATTTAATTCAACAGCATGTGAATAAACAGTGAGGAATCAGAACAGTTAGACAGCTCTTTTTCAACAAAGTCCAAATAATTCAAGTAACTCAAGTCATATAGGCCTTTTTTTTTTTAATTGCAGAAAACAACATTTCTCCCCCCTTCTCCCTCCTCCCGCCCAGGAACCTTAGTTTATAATATAGTGTAGAATGAACCCGTCCACTGTAGTAATGTTTATGCACAACTGCACCATTTTAGCCAGCTCCTTTATTCCTGGTTTTACATTGGACAAACTGATTAAGGCTCCATTTTCAGGACTCAGGAGACACAGCTATTCTTTAATAACTTCCACATTCGTTGGGTTACGTTCAGAGGTTTATCAGGGCAGGGCCTAGGGTCATCCAGTGTTAGCAATTACAGACCCATCTGACCTTCACAGGGGTCACAGGTCAACTTTTCATGTGAAATTTGACGATTTTTGCTATCAATTCAGGCATAAAACACCAATACTTGGAGCTGGGAAGCTGAAATCTTTAGATTCTAGTCCAGACCTTGGAGCAGATTGACGGTGCCAAATATCAGAGCTCTGCTCCACTCGGAAGTGTCCAAAATGGCCAAAAAAGCAGTGTTCATTTCTAATCCCCCATTGTGTACAAGACTAAATTCAACAGATAGTCTTTAATAACTTCCACATGCTTTGAGCTGGAAGTCTGAAAGTTTCAGGGTTTTGTCAGGGGCCTAGGGCCACCCATTATCTGCAATTTCAGACCAATCCCACATTCAGAAGGGGTCAAAGGTCAAGGTTTAGTGTGAAATTTGACGATTTTTGCTATCAATTCAGGCATAAAACACCAATACTTTGAGCTGGGAAGCTGAAATCTTTAGATTCTAGTCCAGACCTTGGAGCAGATTGAAGATCAGAGCTGTGCTCCACTCAGAAGTGTCCAAAATGGCCATGGTAAGTGTCAAAGGTCACAGGGGTCAAACATCAAAGTTAATCCTAACAAAACACACACGCTTTAAGTAATCATCATGAAATTTAGATGAGTTGTATATCAGAGAGTCCTCTATCATTATATTGTATTCCCATTGCTCTGGGGGCCACGGGGGCCCCTGGGGGCCACTTCGCTTTCCCATGCTCTCATAGATTTGGGTGTCGGGTCAGTGGATAAGGGCCTCACAATGAGTCCACAGGCCAAGTTTCAAGTGATTCGGTTGGTTTCTATGGAAACAGCGGCCTCCTGGAGACAGAGGAATGCGGCTGTTTGAAGCCCCGCCTCTCGAAAAGTAATGGCTCAATCAGGACCGAACGCACATCAACGCGTTCGTCTTGGGCCCCCGGAACCACTGATATCAAATTCAGAACTGTACGACTTTTAGAAATATATTTCATCCATTTCAGCTTTTCAGATTCAGAGCCTCTCAGACTTAATGCCTGAGAGACCTTCTGAGTCATAAAAGCTGAAATGGATGAAATATATTTCTAAAAGTCGTACAGTTCTGAATTTGATATCAGTGGTTCCGGGGGCCCAAGACGAACGCGTTGATGTGCGTTCGGTCCTGATTGAGCCATTACTTTTCGAGAGGCGGGGCTTCAAACAGCCGCATTCCTCTGTCTCCAGGAGGCCGCTGTTTCCATAGAAACCAACCGAATCACTTGAAACTTGGCCTGTGGACTCATTGTGAGGCCCTTATCCACTGACCCGACACCCAAATCTGTGAGAGCATGGGAAAGCGAAGTGGCCCCCAGGGGCCCCCCGTGGCCCCCAGAGCAATGGGAATACAATATAATGATAGAGGACTCTCTGATATACAACTCATCTAAATTTCATGATGATTACTTAAAGCGTGTGTGTTTTGTTAGGATTAACTTTGATGTTTGACCCCTGTGACCTTTGACACTTACCATGGCCATTTTGGACACTTCTGAGTGGAGCACAGCTCTGATCTTCAATCTGCTCCAAGGTCTGGACTAGAATCTAAAGATTTCAGCTTCCCAGCTCCAAGTATTGGTGTTTTATGCCTGAATTGATAGCAAAAATCGTCAAATTTCACATGAAAAGTTGACCTGTGACCCCTGTGAAGGTCAGATGGGTCTGTAATTGCTAACACTGGATGACCCTAGGCCCTGCCCTGATAAACCTCTGAACGTAACCCAACGAATGTGGAAGTTATTAAAGAATAGCTGTGTCTCCTGAAAATGGAGCCTTAATCAGTTTGTCCAATGTAAAACCAGAAATAAAGGAGCTGGCTAAAATGGTGCAGTTGTGCATAAACATTACTACAGTGGACGGGTTCATTCTACACTATATTATAAACTAAGGTTCCTGGGCGGGAGGAGGGAGAAGGGGGGAGAAATGTTGTTTTCTGCAATTAAAAAAAAAAAAGGCCTATATGACTTGAGTTACTTGAATTATTTGGACTTTGTTGAAAAAGAGCTGTCTAACTGTTCTGATTCCTCACTGTTTATTCACATGCTGTTGAATTAAATCAACATGGCTTAATTTCCACTCCTCATGATCACAAACACACTGTTAAGGTGTTGTAGTTCCGTCCAGACGCCGTAGATGGCAGTGTCGCAGTCTATGGTGGCGCCGTTGCAATGACGTCACATCCTCTAGTTCAGCACTCAACACCGACCAATCCTGGGAAAGCTTGTGAAATTACGTCACGCCATTCAAAAGTTATTAGCGCGAACCTGTTTTTTTTACTACGGAAAGTAAAATGTTACGTGCGGTAGTTTTTTTGTGATCAAAAGTTGTATTGTGTGTTTCATGCAATAATAATATGACCTAACAACAGATGAATTCGTACATAAACAGGTCCTAAACTATGCAATGTCATAGTTTTGAAGTTTAGAGCCAAAACAGGTTGAAGTGTCAGTAGTCGCTGCAGGGACGATTGATACAGCTGTTTCAAATGTCCCTCACGCCTCCGTGCGTAGTGATTGTGGTCACACTGCGCGATCAATATCTGTATATAAATCACCGTATTAATATTCTATTGTTCTGCAATGAACAACAACCGATTTGAATGAACAACATATTTTTAATAAACACCACATATTTTTAATGAACAAAACGTGTTTATGACATGAATCAACAGACATTCAGCAAAGTGAGGGGAAAATGCCGAGGGTAAAATGACAATATGTTCAACTGTGTATCCATAAACATGACTTAGGACAGGGAAATAAGTAAATAAAATGAAAATGCAGTCGTCCAACAACTCGTACAAAAGAAGAAAGGCGAGTTTAATCGAAATGCGGATCTTGACAATTACGCACGGGACAAAAATATTTATTTCTTTATTTATTTATTACACACCCCCACCCCGTCTGGTCTTCCGACAAGGATGTAATTTATTTATTTGTTTGTTTGTTTGTTTATTTATTATTCTGCACCAACGCCAAGATCAGTAAATAAATAATAACCAAAATGACGGCTTGGATGAAAGCTATGTCAGACACACCAGGTTCAATAAAGCTTCAAAGGGGAAAAAAAGTTTTTCAGCTCAGTGCGTCGTTCAGCGCCGCGTCCGGTCGGCTGGATCACTTTACTCTGAGCGTCACATATCGCCGCGAAGGGGGTTGCATTGGAATGAATTGAAATCCCCGCTCGTCACCTCATGACGAAAAACGGGTACCTAATGAGTCAGGCATGTGACGAGGAGGGACAGTGACCGTTCGTCAGGGGGTTGACGCACTGGGAGTGAGAACGTGTTGTCTAAACAAGTCCCTGCCTTGGGGTAGGTACTCGGAGCAGCCACGAATGACTCCTGGTTGGGGCTTGAGGTTTACTTGGTGCTGATTGGGTGTACTCAGAGCGAGATGTAACGCCAAGAGAAGACGACGTCAACTGGAACTGTTGCACAATGATTGTCGCCTCAAGAGTTTGGCGTCCTACTCTGCAATGGAGGACATTCCTGTAAAGTTCCCACCTTCTAAGTTTTACCAGGAGCTTCCTCAGTGGAAACAGGAGCGATTGTTTTCAAAAGCTCACCACAGGAAACAAGAAGAACCTCTGAGCTCCAACCAACACACTGCAGATAACGAGTCCACTCGTTGGATCAAGTTTCCTCCAGACATCAATTTACAGGGTTACTACTGCTGCTGCATCCTGGACTCCGAGCCTCCCAATAAGACTGTGATTGGTTTAAAGCAATGCAAACAGACCACAGTGTTTATCCCCTGAAGCAGAATGATAATGGGAGCAGCTACAGCGTGCACCAGTGCTGACACAGCTCTGTGGAGTCCACTTCTGACCAAACTGTTAGAAACATCCAGCCACAGAAATCCTAATAGACTAATTTAGGAGGTGCAGTGTTGTGTAAAAAAACACTGTCAACACCAATCACAGATACAGAGAACATGAAAATCCACTGTTTAGTAACCAACTGGTGTCTCTGGGACCGCACAGAAATAACTAAATTATGTCTTTTTTTGTTTTGTTTTGTTTTTTTCAATGCAACACTGGGAGAAGTGGTGGTATCAGTGTGATTAAAGAACATAAAGGAGGTGTTTTTGAGATATTAAGACCTCAGACTGACCCTTATTTTGTGTTTGGGATTTGGAGGCAGCTGAAGTACGAACAGTTCAACCGCCTAAAATAGGAAAGCAACAGAAAGCAACAGCTCCTTTTGTAACCTCTATTATCTTGTCTGTTTTGGGGGTTACATTATATTCTGCACACATTTCTGCTCTACATGTCTAAGCTGTAACTTTATAGCTGCTGCAGGTTGAAGGGAGAAGGTAATAGATGCTGTGACCTCACCTTTGCGCCATTATCTGAAAGGTTAAAGCTCCATATTTTCCTCTTTTCCTGTGTTTTATTTTGGAACGTTGATACAAAACGGAGATATATTTGTGCATTTAAGAACAAAAAACTATCTTGGGTTTTAGTTTTACAGGTCAGTGAGCAACTAGTGGGCGGGGCTCGGTGTTACTGCTTTGTTGTGACATCACAAAGTGACAGGAAGTCCTTACGGCTGGTTTTAAGGCTCAGTTTCTGAATACAGGCTGTGTGCATTTCTCTGTGGACTGAGGCTTTGATACTTTCACAGTATTAATATAGAACCTAGAGCACTTTACACTTTATTTTATTCTAGCACATTATTCTAGCACAGATATCAGCAAAGTGAAAGAAGTCTGGTTAAAGCAGATATCAGTGGCACGGCCGTTTCGGCTAATGCTGTGTTCAAGGCAGGCTTTTGAAACCGTAAGTTACAGCTTCAAGTCACAACTACGACTTGGTAGCGTTCCAGGTAACCCGTAGCTCGTGTTTTTACCGTCCTGTTGTCTGTGAAAGTTCCCTATAACGGCCACTCGTAACTTCCGACCCGTGAACTCGTACCAGATCGAACTGGTATGACTTCACAGGAAGGAAAAACACAAAGTACGAGTTTCCTTGAACGCACCATGAGTTAGCAGCCCCCGCCCTTGTCAGGCATCAATTGGTCCTCGTGCTACGTCACCACATTCACGCGCATCCCTTGGCTGCACACACAGCCCTTCATGCCGTTCTCTCCCCTCATTGGATAACACTTGTATCCCACAAGGAAAATTTTCTCCTCGGGTTACAGCAGAGCAGAGTGACGGAGAGACTCGTGTTTAGGCTGAAATACTTCATGTAAGTGATTGCTGACGGAAAATAGGACTATTTAGGACTTATATTAACAAAAACATTCCACTGATATCTGCTTTAATTAAAATTTACCTTGACTTCTTGTTACTTTAGTGTGTTATTCACATTTTACTTCTTGATTGAGCTCGATTTCGTCTTGTTTCATCACTGTGATTTGTCCATGTTTTATTTTGACAGGTTTGATTTCTTCTTCCACCGCTGACTGACTATGAAGAAAACTCGACAAAACTGGCAACCAGGGTTTGATTGATTTTTTTTTTTTTTTTAAGGCTGATTATTCGTCAATCTGACAACGTTTTGCATCAATAACATCTTCAAACTGAAACATCACGAAAAGACATTTTACCACTGACTGATGTATGTTTCATTTCATTAGAATCAGTGTTGTTATTGATCGCTCCCAACAGTAATAATAATGGAATCAGCTGGATCACCGCTTCATACACAGGATGTGACCAGAGCTGCCGTCTCATTGGCTGCTCATTACCCCCAACACCCCTCCCCTCTCCATAGTGGTCACAGTACGGCAAAGCTGAGTTTTCATTACACCACCCACTGATCTGCAGGAACAAGACGGAGCGACGCTCTAATGGGCGGCGACGAGCAGCATGTTGGCCTGTCCGTCCTCCTCCACCTCCTCCGCCATCAGCTTCCAGGCAGAGGAGAGGGAGGAATAAAGTAACGTGGAGTCACTCACTTCTTTTGTTTTCATTTTGAAGGGATGAAGATAAACATAAAAAAGAGGAGGAGGAAGTTTGAAGGACAGAGAAGTGGAGGAAGGACAGGAGGGTGTGATGGGAGAAGTTTGAGGAGACCGAGATGCGTTAACTGAAGCTCCATCGAGTGGGAAAAGAGACGAGCGACAGCCCTGAAGGCCGAACACTTCCTGTTTAACCCTCCTGTTGTCCTTCTTCCTTATCTGCTCACTTCCTCCATCCTTCCTTCTTTTCCTTCCTTTCTCCCTTCCTTCTTTCCACAATCCTTTTTCCCTTGCGTCTTTCCTTCCTTCCTTCCTTCCTTCCTTCCTTCCTTCCTTCCCTTCGTCCTTACTTCTTCTTCCTTCCTCTTTTGATCCAGTTGACCAGGTCTGTTCCCTATCCCTCCATCTTTCTTTCTTTCCTTCCCTTTTCCCTTCCTTCTTTCCACAATCCTTTTTGCCTCCCACCCTTCCTTCCCTTCGTCCTTACTTCTTCCTTCTTTTTTAACCCAGTCTGTTCCCTCCCTTCATCTATCTTTCCTACCTTTTTCCCTTTGTCCTTCTTTCCCTTCATCCTTCCTGCCTTCCTTCCTTCTTTCTTTTCCTTCGTCTTTCCTTCCTTCCTTCCTTCCCTCCTTCCTTCTATCCCTTTATACTTCCTTCCTTCCTTCCTTCCTTCCTTCCTTGACCCAGGAGCATAGCAGTAAACCTTTTCACATGTGACAGAATCCTACACGTTACATCACGTTCACCTTCAGTCACATGTTGCTCTCCATGACAACACTCTGTCCTCCTCCTCTTCCTGTGACCGTCCACTCCCTCCGTCCATCACGTCAGCTCGGCCTTGGCTGCTCTCGGCAGCTGCTCTCCCTCGGCCAGCTTGACTCTGTCATGTCGTCACGACGATCCTTGAGCCAGACTCTCTTCTACCCGACCTCTGCTCCCTCCGCCTGACACCTGCAACATGAAAGCATCACATTTATACATTCAGCACTTTTCTATACAAAGTACTTTGCTGTCACACAGTGAAAAGAACCGACTGAAACCTTCAGAGCTATAAAAACTTCAGCTGGCAGAGTTAGAGCATTACATGGGGGGAGGTGTGATGGAAATGACTCACTGAGGTGTGAGTGAGTGTGTTTATGGACCTGATGCTGGAAACAGTGAAAGAAGTGAAGTGGTTGTGACGTTTGCTTTCTTCTAACAGATACGTCTCAGATATTATTGCTGACTGTAAATTCTCAAATAAAAGCCTATAGTCTCAAACAGACGCCGCTCTCCTGTACTGAGCCGGGTCCGGCTACAGGTTTGAGCAAATAAAAGCCGGTCTCAATTATAAGCCAGGTCCCTTTCTATTTTTATTCTGCAAGTTCTTCATTCATATTCAAATTTGTTTTCAACCTGAGCCCGGTGCGTCCGACCATGTTGTTCGGCCATCCCGTTGAGAACTGACTGACCTAAGGACAGAGGCGGAGCCTATATACAGTCTGTGGCCGGAGCACACTTTTATTTAGAAGTTTAAATGATCTCTTTCCTTCTGTTCTGACCCATTTAACCCTCCTGTTGTCTTCTGAGTCAAATGGGCTTTATGCACAGCTCCACTACTTCCTGAAATAAGCCAGGTCGTTTATTTCCTGTCTTACATTATTGGACCAACTGATTAATCCACATCCATCTGACCTCACAGCAATGGTCAGACACACCTGGATTAATCACTTGGTCCAATAATGTAAGACAGGAAATAAACGAGCTGTCTTATTTCAGGAAGTAGTGGAGCCGTGCATAAAGCCCATTTGACCCAGAAGACCCAATCTGTTCCCTTCCTTCCTTCCTTCCTTCCTTCCTTCCTTCCTTCCTTCCTTCCTTCCTTCCTTCCTTCCTTCCTTCCAGCCTTCCTTCCCTTTGTCCTCACTTATTCTTCCTTCCTCTTTTGATCCAATTGACCCTCCATCTTTCTTTCCTTCCTTTTCCCTTCCTTCTTTTCTCCTTTCTTTCCCTTCTTCCTTCCTGCTTCCTTCCTTGAACGAAACTGTTCCATCCCTCCATCTTTCTTTTTTCACTTCCTTCTTTCCACAATCCTTTTTCCCTCCCTCCCTTCCTTCCTTCTTCCTTCCTTTTTGACCCAATCTGTTCCCTCCCTCCATCTATCTTTCCTTCCTTTTCCCCTTCCTTCTTTCTTCCCATCTTTCCCTTCGTCCTTCCTGCCTTCCTTCCTTCCCTCCTTCCTTCCTTCCTTGACCCAGGTGAACAACAGAAGGGTTGAACAGGAACAACAGAACCATTGGAGAGGATTTTCAACCTTGCTGAGCAGAAGATTTTGTTCTAATTGAAATGAAATCCTGTCCCATATAGACGCCGGTCTCTAAGGCCGTATTCACACCTGGTTCGTTTGGAGCAGTTGTTCCGAAACAGGGAGCGTTTTACGTCAGACATCGGTTCGTTTGGTCGGATGTGAACACTGCAATCGCGATGGAGGTGGAACAGAACAAGCGGACCGAGATCACTTGAAGAACTGGTCTCAGCTCGTTTCCATTCCAGTACATTATAACAACAATATACCATTTACAATCCCCCTGATAAAAATCAAGTATAGCTGGATCCACATTGTAACCCTGTTACACACACTACGTCTCTTTTAACACCAATAAATGGTGAAACCAAAGCTGCAGTTATTGATTTTAAGTGCAGAGGAAAAAAGAAACAAAAGACTCCACTTGAAGCTTTATGGGAGATGATATTATTAAATGTAGAATATAAGTGTCAGAGGTTTAAAGGAAATGTCTGCAGAGACCAGAGTTGGAAAGTGTTTCTGATTTAGTTTCATCTTCACCAACAACAACAGCAGCAGCAGCAGCAGCTTTTTCCTGGAAAAGACCCAGTTACAACATTGTGCTCATTAGAAATCGGAGAGTGTCCGATATAACAGCTCATTACAGAGGAACACTAAGACGACTAATCACTGAGGGGGTTTTATTTATTTATTTATTTATTTTCTGTGGAGCTGACAGCACCATCACCATCACAGTAAATAACAGGCAAAAAAAAAAACTTTACTCCACTCAAACTGAGTCAATTTGCTTTATGACTTCACAAAGGTCACTGGTCTCATCCTGCATCTGGATCATCAACACAAACACCAGCAGCGATAAATAACACAGGACACAGTGATAAATACAGGCTTCATTCAGGGTCCAGTGAGGAGCTGAGACCAGACCAGACCAGACCAGACCAGACAGCAGCAGCAGCAGGTCTGAGGTTTCCCAGGTCTGTTTCTATTGAATTTCTCTGAGTGATGAACTCACAGAGATCTGGATCACATCACTGCAGCTACACCTGAAACTGGATTACTGCTTCCTGTCTCTGCTCACATTCACCACGCTCTTAATTTGAAAAGAAAAAACACAAAAACATGAGCTCAGTGCTGTAAAATCACCCCCATCATCTCCTCTTCTCTCCTTTACCTCTTTATTTATATGAAACAGATGATCAATACAACTTTCTGACCACAAAAAGAGAAAAAAACAAACAAACATGGAAGAACAGTTTAAGAAGAAATAGAAGATGTATTAAAATAATAATGAAAATACAGAAACATGTAGAATGGGCCTCTTTGATTTGTTTTTTTTTTTTTTAAACATTTTTTTAAGTAGAAAGTGAAGAGGATTTAGTGAAACATCACTACAGGGTTCCTACGCAATATGGAAACTGGAAAGTATGGAATTTTATTTTATACATTTTCAGGTCTGGAAAAGTATGGAAAATAGAAACTATTATATGGAAATATATGTATTTTATTTGTCTTATCCTTGTTTGGTCTTATCTGAAGTTATTTGGGTTAACTATTTGTATGTGCTATTGTACTTCTGAAAATTATGTGGTTGCATAATGGCATACACATTCAGAATAATGAAATGAAATTGCATGCTTTTTTATATTATGCACATCTATTTACTTAAATATCACAATTCTTTGGGAGTTTTTTTTATAGAGAAGTCTGGAGATTAGGGTCTGGACAAGTAAGGAATTTGGAAATTCCAAATGTGTAGGAACCCTCTCACTAATGTAAAGACTTTTAATGATCTGTAGATGTGGATCTCAGTTGTTCAGACAGATGAACACATTTCCCTCAGTTCTGTATCAGGTTACAAACATAAAACAGCTGCTCTGTTGTCTCCACTCTGCTGTGGCAAGGAATTGTCCGACAGCATTTCTCCGTTGCTTTCATAAAGGAAGGTCCAATGTTTCCTCTGCGGCTTGTAAGGAGATAAGAGAGGAGACACTGAAGCTCTCCCTCTTCCTAATCAATGAGAGGAATCGATCAGCTCTGATCAGACACATCCGAGTCCTTTCACTCCGTCAGTAACCTTCCTGCTTCTTCCTACATCTGTCTTCATCTCCTTTCCAATCATCGCTTCTTCTCCATCTCCATCTTTTTTTTTACCTTCTTCACACTCGCCCTCCCAGCCGTCCATCATCTCACTTCTCCTCTCTCCATCACTTTGCGTAACTTGTGTCTTGTTGTTCAAGATTTGTAACAAACATGAATCTAAAATCCAGAAGACGCCGACCTCGTGAGCTTCTGGAGGTCAAAGGTATAAGGTTACCAGCTTTTTAAAAAAAAAAGGTAAAAGAGGAGGATTGTCCTCCTGTTCTGCCTTTCACACCTCCCAACTCCTTGACTGATGCTCATCTTCTTCGTTCACTCTCCTCCTCCTCCTCCTCCTCTGTCTGGTCTGAAGCCCCAGAGACTCTGTCGGTCCCATCGGGCCCCGACTCTGACTGAATATTAAAGTAAAAAAGATCCACAGCAGGTTAAACTGGACGGTTCTGGTTCTGTTTGGAGGAATAATATTAAATATTATTTCTGTGTTTGCAGCTGCTGCTGTTTAATGAAAAAGAAAAAAAAAAGATAAATACATTAACATACCAGAATTATCAGGAGCAGCAACAAATAACAGGGAAACAAATTGACCCAAAAGATAAAAATATAATAGTTAATTTCACTGCAGGCACTTTGCCAGAGTCTGGTTTGAATCCAGCTCCTGTTTTCTCATTCCCACTCTCTGATACGAGCTGTTATCATATCATAACCATATAAACCACTTCTATACAGCACAGCTCCTCCATGTAACGTAACATGAAATGCTTTATGTGAAGTCTATTGTAGGAGATGGAATAACAACATAAACATAGATGCATTCAGTCCTTATGGATAAACATCCTGTATGGCTGCTTCCACAGGAATTAATCTGTTTGGTTGTTTTTTTCTGTTTCCTTGTTGCAGCTGCTGTTGAATACAATCTGCATCTTCTCTTCTCGACTCGACGACGCTCTGCAGACACGACTGCTACAGAACCTGATGATGCTTCTGCAGAACTGTAACAGTGAAGTTATAAACATCATCACGGCCGCATTAAATCTTCAAATGTGTCCTCTGATGGATGAAGTCCTGAACTGCAACACAGACAATGAGGCACAATCTAATCTTTATGGTGCAACAGAAACTTCTTGAGCTATAAATAATTTTCTCCATCATTAGTTTGGTGCAGGTGAATTTGTGTTGGCTGCTCTGTCCAGGTGTGAAGTCCAGTCAGGTTCATGAATATAGGTGGAATCTCTTCATCTCTTCCCTGAGAATCTGTCAAAAAATTGATCCATCGACAACTTCCCCACAAATGTACAAATAGCTTTACAATTCAATCAAATTATCATACTGTATAATATATAGCAACTTATTCCTACATTTAAAGGCATGGGTTTATTGGTGGACGAAAAACTGGAACATACAAGAACCACAGAAGACAACACTGAGACCATGAGGATGAAAATGTTGGAAAAATGTTAGATGCAGTTAGATTAACATAAATAAAAGGGTTGAGCATGAAGAAAAGATTTTTAAAAAAAAGTCAGAACAAGTTAAAGTAAAACTACAAGAACAGATAAGAGCATCTGAATAAAAGTGAGTGAAGAGGAAATAAAACATTTATTTATATATATATACTCGCATCTAAATGGATGTATGTTGTTATCTTCATAGCATTTGAATGGATTTTTGATTCTGAATCAAAAAGTTTTCTTGAACTTTGCAGATTCTCATCTCAAAATTTTAAAACTTGAGACAAAAGAAAAAGGGTAAAAAAAAAAAAAACTCCACATTGTTACTGTACTGTGTGACATTTATCAGAAAGACAATCATTTTTTTCTTTTCTTTTCTACATAGTTTTAGACTTTTTATTTTTTTGAAGATATCTGGATCAGATGGTGAAGAGTACAGTTGAGTTGTCTTCACTCATCTCAGCTTCTTCTTTCAAATCCTTTTCATGTTTTGGAATTCAACTTGAATGAAAAGTCGGCAGATTGAAGGGCAAACACAGACCTTCAGAAGTCAACAGTCAGACCGGAGACAAAAGAGGAGAGAGATAGTCTGCGGCTCAGAGGGAGAGTAATTAAGAGAAGCCATCAGTCATTGGTCCAAACAGAAACCAAGATCCCATCTGGTTCTCGCTCCACGCCGCCTGGGTCAAACCCTCACCCTCTTTAGTTTTTTTGGAAACTCTTAACAAAAAAAAATTCAATTCGGACGATAACATAATCCAATTGATATGCAACGATTTGATGTTCTCTGGACGTTCTGACTAATGAGCAGCCGTTTGCTCTCTGAATAGAGCGGCACGCTGAATAGAAAATGAGATTTTATACCCCCCCTCCCCTCATCAGCAGGAGACGCTTCCTGAACGAGGCCCCGCCCGCCCAGCTGAAGATAACATTGAAGTCACCAGAAGATTAGCGAGTCCTGCAAAAACCGCCACCAGCGCCACCGTCATAGACTCATAATTCTGCTCCAAAAAATCCAAAAACCGAGCGAGACTCAGTCCGTCTGCCTCGCTTTTCTTTTCTTTTCTTAATTTTTCTTCTCCTCACTCTCCTGCAGCAGTTATCACTTTGGGAGTTTGACAGGAACTTGGCAGGAGGAACTTTCTCTGCTGCTTTCCCCAACGATGCACCTGGCCAACTTCCAGGTTCAACTTTTTAACCCTCTCATGAAGGTTTTTTTTCTTTTTTTCCCAGCTCCTGTACTGTATGTAGGAGTGTGAGACGTGGCTTCGCTGCCGACCTCCTGTTCCTGCAAAAAAGTAAAAAATAAAAACACCTCTGCGCTCTGGTCCTAAGTGCTGTTTGAGGAGTTTTGCTTCACTTTTCACTTCACGAAGAGAAAACTTTTATCCGGAATATAAGTTCTTAGATGCTTTGTGTCAACCTCATCGGAGCTGTTATCGGCTCACAGAGTGCCCTCGGTTGTCATGGAGATGATGAATAAAATATAGAAAATATTTTAAAACCCTCCAATAGTCATTTTCAAGAGTCAATTCACACAGAGAGGAAAAACAGGCCGTAGCTAACACAAGATCACTAAAAAAGAAAATAGCTCCTCAGAGCAGCAGTTGTTTAATCTTGTTGTTTAGGTCATTTATGAGAAAACCATCACACAATCACATTAATAAATGCATTAAAAAAGATATGGCACAAAAGTAAGAAATTAATTTAACTGTTTCATCTCTGGCATGAGCTGCTAACGTTATCATGCTTGCTAAATAGCTTAGCAACCTAGCATCACAGTCAAAATTTAGACCAAGTTTATATTTGCAAGTGTGTCTATGTTGTTCTGTGACCTGCCCTGAGCGGGTTTCGATACCCGGGTCTCCTGCACCGCGGGCGACCATGCTAATCGTTTCGCCAAGAGGTCAATGACCACTTGGCAAGTTGGTTAGCACGTCTCTTTTTATGGGTGAGTGAGTTTAACTTAAGTAACGCTAACCGCCACACGCCATCGCTTCTCCTTACTGGTACCTTGTGACTGTGACTCAGGGGTGAAAGTAAGCCGGTACGGTCCGGTACTGCGTACCACTAAAAGATTCAGAGGCGGTACGCAGTACCAGGAAGATCAAGAGAGAGATTAAAAAAATAAAATAAAATAAAAAGTAAAAAAAAAATTATAAATCTAATTTCACATGAATTCCCTGTGGTTTGAAATGATTTCTGTGAAATTGTCTCGGTTATTATAACACATAGTGTTACGAGATCCCAACCCGATCAAAGACAGAGACATGATCTACTTTCTGTGCGCAGCAGCGCTGTGCCCTGGGACGTCAGCAGCACCTGCAGTGTGCAGCTGTGCACCGCGGAACGCGCGCCGCTCGCTCGCTCACTGCTGCTGCTGAAGACTGAACCTTTTTTTCCGGTACCGTGAAACTTTGCCCTCAGCGCGTCGTGGCGAGTCCTGTCGGGACCGATGCGGACGTTACACGCGGGCCAGAGCACGTGCTGGGTCTCGGTGCGGCTACAGTCGAGCTCGCGGTCTGTTTATGTGAACGCGGCTCCAGCTGCTCGGTGTGCGCCACAGCGGTGGTGCGCGTTTAGACCATAGTAGGCTACATTATGGGGTTTGAAGCAGAGAAAAAACAAACCTGTGTCAAAACAAAGCGGAGCTGAAAAATGAAACAATAAGTCCGTTTTGCACCAGTCTGTGGAAACAGCCTAAAGTGAATGAATGACAGCAACAGTTGTATCATTGAACTACAGCAGATAAAAGTAATGACTACATGACTTTCCGTTTGTGTTGGGGCATATTTACCATTGTAACTCTGTTTTTACTTCATTGTTAAACCACAGTAGGCTAGAGCTTAAATACAAGTTTGATGAGAAACAGTTATTTATTTATTTATTAAATAAAGTAGCCAATTTAGAAGCACATGTTTTTTTCTTCTAATTAAATCGTGGTATTGTATAAGTATCGAGAATCGTGGAAATTTACTAGTATTGATATCGATATATAAGAAAGCTCCAGCCTCAATGGCGAGACCGCAGGCTGTTTGCAGCTAGGATATGTTCTTTTTTATTTATTTTGGGGATCAATAGGCTACCTGACATTGTCCTGGGCCAGTGGTTAGAATGGTGGGGCCAGCGATCTTCAAAATTTCCTTTATTGTCTACCCCTGACCCAGCCTTCGAAACGTGTACCACGTTTAACGTTTGTTGCAAAATGTCCCAATTAAAATCAGTAATAATAATAATAATAATAATAATAATAATAATAATGCCGGGAAAAATAACTTTTGGTAATAGTACCGGCAAGAATTTAAAACTACTTTCACCCCTGCTGTGACTATACCTGTGGATGTCCGTTACACGAGGAAACAAGTTTGTTTCATATTTAATCTTTTCACAGTTTTAGAGGACAAAACAACAACACTGCAAAATCTGTTAGCTACTGTTGTTTAAACATGAGAGCTGAAGAGTCAGGCTCGCTAGGTGTCTTAATGCTAAGCTAGGCTAACCACATCCATATTCATTGTAGCAGCTGTTCATTTATTGTGGAACTGCCACTTTTATTTTGAAATGCACATTTTTGAAATGCAGTAGGCTACTGGCAGTGTGCTTAAGTGAAGATTTCTAAGTCATCAGGCTATTTCAGTGGTTGCAAAGTGTTCATTGACCAAAGATACATTTCTCTTGTATCTATCACAGCCAACGAGGTCATTAATGGTTTTCCGGATTCATTTTCCCACACGCTGTAAATGTTTTTACTTTGCTAATGTTGTTGTTATAATGTGTTTGTGGATTTGGAGAGAGTTGCTTCCAGGGAATTACATTCATACTCATCACACAGACATGGTGCTAATGTCAAGAGATAGGCTATACAGAGGAATACACTACTGTTTAGGGACAATATAATAGGCTACAAGATGTTAAATTTTGTTGAAATATTTTGAAGCAGATCACATCTATATATCTTTTGATGCATTTTAAATGTGTGTCCATCATATCTAGAGCTTGTCCAGGCTTTATGAACTAAATATTTGTCTCATTATGGTTTTCACGTATGTGTTTACCTTCAGGATGAAATACCTCTACGTGGAAGGAAAAAGCCAGCGGTCTCTGAGTCCGTCTCGTTCTTTTTTAGCCGGTTTGAGGTTTTCCAGCTCCTTCCACCTCTGTTAATTCCTGAGATCTGTCCTTTTCTCTGACATTTGCACAAATGCTAAAGGGCCCGGGCTGTTTGCCTTCCTCCATGATGGAGGACGAGTAGTCTGGCTCGGTGGCAGCCGCAGAGAGCTTGACATATGAATTCAGCCCCGGTTTCCCTCCACATCCGCCAGGCCCAGGGATGAAATCCATCTCTCTGTGATGAGACAATGATTTGCTGAGCTCCATTGTGGCTGCAGAGCAGCGGCGGCGGCAGCACAGGGGCGAATTTGCATGTAAATACACGAGGAAATGATTCTGCAGCAGCAACGGTGAGGTATCGCACCCCTCCTTCCTTTACCTCCTGATCCTGCCACCACAAAACAACACACACACACACAGAGCTCAGAGTAAAACACATTAACATTTTAGATTTCAATTTTTCCTGAAGTGATAGGCTACTCGTCGTGCTCTGAACAAACCACAGTGGGCCAAAGAGAAAAAAAACACACACACAGGACCTGATGAAAGACAAGTTTGTACAAAGTGAAATGGGAGATTTGAATGTATATTAAAGAAGTTAGAATATGTGTTGCTGAAAAAATGTGTAAAGATTGCTCACTATTACTGAACTTTGGAATTAAAGGGTAAAGCTGTTTTTGTGGACAAGAACTTCTCTTTTTTGGGGGGCTGGACTAAAGAGGAAGCCAAGTGACATAGATAAGCTTCCAGCTTTGATATGCAGTCTATGACAGTGGTTCGCAAAGTGGGGTCCGGGGACCCCCAGCGGTCCTTGAGTGGGTTCAAGGGGGTCCGGAACTTTTTCTTGAAATTTTACCACTTTGTTAGACTTTTTTAAGCTTTTCCTTTTTATTTTAGAAGTCTTACCACTTTTTTTGTAAGAATTTAAATATACTTTTTACCACTTGTTCTAGAAATGTTTAAATGTTTTTGTTTTTACAGATATTTCTCCATAAAATTACCAAAAATTTGCGCCATTGGCCCTCATTCGAATGTACATAGACAAAAAAAAGCAGCATCCTTAAGTCTCAGAACAAATATTTGTGTATTTCTGGAGTTTTCTTCAATTTTGTCCAGTGGGGGTCCATGGTCTAATATCTGCAAATTTAGGGGTCCTTGGTGTAAAAAAAAACTTTGAGAACCACTGGTCTATGATACAGACTTCATAGATCAGAGCTGGACTCAGACTCTGATTGTGACGGCTCAAACACCGCGTGGCCCGAGTGATGACGATGACGAGAGCAAAAGGAAAATGTAGGTCAGGAGGAGGAGGAGGTTGTGATGGGTGGACGTGTTAATAAGACGCAGGAGATCAGGCGAGTGTTTGTTAGCATTGTAACCATGGCAGCAAAGTGTTTTCAACTTTGACCCAAGCCATGGTTGTTGGATGTGCCGGTCTTTGCCTGTAATCGTTTTAGTCCTTTTTACTGCCACTTGCCTGGTTCCTCCTGGTTCCTCCTGGTTCTCATTAAACACAAACAGCAGAGCATGCAGGACATCTTCATCACCACACAACAACCAGAGACACAGAAACCTACAAACTAAAGCTCCTCTGTACCAACTACACTTTTACTAAGTGACTTCTATTCTATATACAGATTTACCAATTAGTGAACTTGGGATGTTTCCTGCTTCCCTGGATGATCATCCAGCCCAACATCTCCCCAGAGTGAGGGAGCTGCAGCTGGAGGAGCTCACACAGGTCTGTAAAGTCCTGCATGGGTTCAGTTTGGTCGTGTACAAGATGAAACTGTTGATCCCAGTGGAACGAAAACATGAATCAGGACAGTTTTCTAAGGATGGGAGAGGAAACTGTGACCATGCAGCTGCAGGAAAAACACAAAGATACGAAACTGAGCCTCTCTTCTGATTGGCTGACTGTTTTCTAAAGTGATCCAATAAAAATAGAGCAGATTTCAGAATAAAACACTCAGAGAAACCAAATCCTGCAAGTTGTTGTTGGATGGGTCCAGGTGGTGAGGGGCGGGGCTTAGTTGTGACATCACAAAGTGACAGGAAGTCCTGCCGGCTGGTTTTAAGGCTCAGTTTCTGAATACAGGCTGTGTGCATTTCATTCCAGATTTTTTTTTTTTGGAAATGCCAAACCAGATGCCGAAAACCTTTGCATGAAGCAGGTGCAGCGAACGCATCCTCTCTCCTCCATCATGGTGAACGTTTTTTTTTTTTTTTTTCTTTCCGTGGTATTTAACAGGAAGCTCCGGGAGGATTCACGTCGGCCTTTCCGTCGCTCTTCAGCTTCCTTAATCAACATGGCAGCTGTGTTTCTGCCTCCTCCCCCTCCCTCTACCCCTCTACACCCCATCCTTCCATCCTCTCCCCTCGTTGTCGTAATAACATGCAAGACTGCCATGACAGGTAGGTATTTGCACAAGATTAGGGCTGTAATATTTTGGCATTAAGGTGAATTAATACAGAAATGAATATGGAAAATGCGGGTAATTACCAACTCTGAGGCGCTCTGAGACATTTTAGGGACATGTCAAAGGATTTTCCCTTCCTGCTGTCTTCTTTACCCTCCCCTCAAATGCCACCATGTTTTTTTTCTCCCCTGCTGTTTCCTTCTTCTTGTCTGCTAATAGCAGAGCAACCCCTGAGCTCACAGAGAGAGAGAGAGACAGAGCCGGCGAGCGAGTGAAAGACTGTTTGAAAGCACTGATTATCCCCGAGCAGTCTCTGATGGAGCCGCTCGGCTTGATGCATGTAATTGTGGCGTAATTATACACTGACACGGGGGCTTTAACGCAGGAGGCCCCCGTCAATCCCTGACCTTCTCAGCCGCCCGGACAGGTGAGACAGAGGAGGAGGAGGAAGAGGAGGAGGATCTGAGCTGACGGTGCAGACTCTGTCCACATGTGTCAGCGAGGTGAACTAACACATGTGTCAAATGTCGCCTTCAGCTGGGAAACTGACAATAACAGAGCAAAAGGTTTGAGTTTGAGTCAGATTCAGAGCCTCCTCCTCCTCTCTTCTGATTGGCTGATTGACACCGTCCTGTTGTTACTGGAGCTCCAGAGAGAAGCTGCTCAGTGAACACAGGAAGTGAGTTAAATACAGGACCTTTAATGCAGAGAGCAGCGACTCACAGACTCTGAGACTCTTAGTTTCCTGTCAGTCACTTTAAGGACCTGGTTACATCACTTTCTTTCTTTCCGGACTTGGAGTTAGAGATCTTTATTCTGTGGATTTGTGACATTCAGACCTCGTTTTGTTTAATTTAACTGTTTCATCATTCAAGGGAGAGAGAGAGAGAGAGAGAGAGAGAGAGAGAAGAAACTAAAGTCACAGACAAGCTGTTCATGTACGTCCTTGTTGGAAAAACCAAAGATGGAATATAAAATGTACTTTTAAGGTGTTTTACCATAATATTACTGAAAATGTGACTTTTCATTATTTTTAAAGAAATGGCCAAGAGGGGATTTAGGCCCCGTCCAGACGAATACGCGGCTTCACCAAATCCGATCTTTTTCTTAATCGTTTTGAAAAAAATCTCCGTAAACACGGCATCGTTTTCAGAAATATCTGTGTCCACACGCATCACCTGAAAACGACCCAAAACTGCTGTAGTACCTACATACTGCAGGCGTGTGTGGCGCTGTAGCGCTGCCTGCCACACATAAACACTTAAGACAGAGAAGAAGACGGAAAGTCCCCGCTGTAATTCAATAGAAGAAGTTCCCCGCTGTATTCAAATTCAAACATGGGATTAAATGTTGACAGGGCGTCGTGTCAGAGTAAATATTACGATCAGTGATGATTAAACAGACGTGATTCAGCTGCAGCATCTGAGCGACCTGACGGTAGTCGGCCGAGACTGTCAGTGTGCAGCTGCTGCTGCAGCGGTGTGTGTGTGTGTGTCTCAGGTTACAGGTAGAGCGGCGGGGGGCATGACATCATCGTTTCAGAAAAAAGCCGTATTGGCCGTCCAGACGAAAACGCTGGGGCGGCGTTTTCAAATTTTCCCACTCTGGGACCCGTTTTCAAAAAATACCGTTTTCACCCCCCGAAAACGCCGGATTCGTGTGGACGCGAGGCCGATCCGATAAAGTATTTATCCGGATTAGAAAAAAACTGATTCGTCTGGACGGGGCCTTAGATCTCTGAGCGATGTTGGAGCTGTCTGTACCCATTCATTCACCTAATGAGTCTTTGTTTACAACAACGACTTTCTCAGTTTCTTTCAAAAATGGATAATATAACTTTAGAGTTTAGAATTGTTTAAAGTCTTTTTAAAGTATCTGTAATACAAATTTTATTCAAAAAAAATAAAAAATCATTACCATAATTGAGAGTAAATATCTTTTATTAAATTGCATGCCATTCAGAAGTAACATGGCTGCATGCACTAATATCAAGTTCTGCAGTATAAGCAACAAACTTTACTTTAAACAGGCTTTAATATAGATTAATTCTTTTTTCTTAACAAAGATAATTTGCTCGTCTGTCTTTACTCATCCATAAATGCGTTGCCTCTGTCATTCTTAGCAGTCCAAGAGGGGACCGACTATCATCTCAGTTTTGTATAGTCAAAATGCTCTAGACATCCAACATTGTGTTGATGACATCTGGCATCGCTGATATACAGTATATCTTAAAGAGTTAAACTATTTCGACACACACACACACACACACACACACACACACACACACACACACACACACACACACACCAGTGACATATTTAATTATATGTTTAATTGATATATAATGAATTAAATCTACTCCTCTATTTGTCTTTGTCGTCACAAACCAAAAGTATGTGAGCTTTTACTGTTTGTTGTTTTCCTAACAAGAGGAAATGTAGAATAACTAATAAGAAAGAGGGAGAAGAAAGTGAAGAATAATGAAGAGGAGGTAAATGTATTAAATTGGGTGTAATAACGTACACAGCATCAGTTCTGATTGTCAGACGCCTTATTAGGATGCAACTGATTATTAACATAATTAATTATAGCTGTTTGACAAGTTAAAATGAACGTGAATCTGTCTGATCAACACAGTGTGTGTCTGTGTGTGTGTTGTCATAGATGTGCTTTTTACAGGTTGTTGAAAACTCCAGTCTCTCTCTCTCTCATCCTACATCTTTTCACCCACTCTTCCAGGAAGCCGTCAGACGACAGGAAGTCTATTATGAGGCTGTTTTCTTGGTTGTTCTGACCCTGAGCTCGGTAAAAGCTGCCCGTCCTATACAACACCGCACTTTACCGCGGAAATATGAAAGAATGAAAAGCAGCAGCAGCAGCAGCATTAACGCAGCTGAATAAATCCAGGTCAGACGGCTGCATGTACAGGGAGAGTAAAATAATCCACAGCAGGTGAGGCGGCGAGTGCATGGCGAGCTCTGGCCTTCGCCGTGTTTGCGCTCTTATCAGGTGATTGATCGATCTGATTGATGAGCCAGGATGATGGTTCACCTGCCCGCCCGTGTGATGGGGCCAAAGCTGCGTCTGATTAACCAGCAGAATGAGAGAGAGAGGCGGCGGCGGCCAATGGCTGCAGCAGCGGCCGCCGCTAGAAGAAGGCCTCTCGTATAGATTTTCCCTGAGCGTCGTTGCTCTTCAATCACTGAACTACTTCATCAAGAGGCATCAATCAGCGCCCAGCAGAGCCGCCGGTAATTACAGGGGCCGCTTCCAGCCGCTGATTTCTCCCGGGGTGGTGGTGGCGGCGGCGGTGGCAGCGCCAGTCGCCAAACCGACCCCCACCTCACCTCACCTCACCCCCCTTCCCCCTCCACCCCCCTCCACTGGTTTGATCCACTGATCTGGCAGAGCAACGGCGGTGGCGGCGATGAAGCGTTTCAGCCGCTGTCAGGAGCCAGGTGGAGATTTTTTTTATTTATTTTTAATTTTAATCCAGGTTTTTACCAAACATGAACCTGAGTCCAGCTTCAGAGAGAAAAAGCTGGTTTCCCTTATCAAACTCATCAAATACACAATCCAACAACTCCAAAATGCTTTCGTGGACAAGTTGTGACCTGCACATTCACCACACTATGAGATAATAACACAACGTTACCAGACAGAGTTGTTTTAGAGGGAAATACAGAGTCTACTTGCTGAAAAACTGTCCCTGAAGGCAACGCGCATCAGCGGTTTTGGATGAATTTACCGAAAAAACAACTCTGTCTCATAATGTTACATTATTATCTCATAGCGTGGTGAATGTGCAGGTCACAACTTGCCCACCAGAGTGTTGTGGAGTTGTTGAATTGTGTATTTGATGAGCTTGATGAGGGAAACCAAGAAATTCCTTTAGCCTCAATAGCATAGCTCTAAGCAGCTCGTGGCTCTTCTCTGCCGCTCTAAAAACAGCTTGCACCGACAAATAAAGGTAACGAACCTACTGTTATGACTATAGGGATTATGGCAATGGGCCAATTTGCCAAAATGTTGAACTATCCCTTTAAAGAAACTCCTGTCCTTTAATGTTGAGAGGAGAATGCTTCAAATGTTCTACTGTGCCTTCATTGAAAGCATCCTTTCTTTTTGTATTACCTGCTGGTTTGGCAATGCCACAGAGGCACAGAAAAAGAGGGTTAGAGAAATTATAACCATATCTAGTAAACTGCTGCGCATCACTCTGCCATGTATGGAAGGCATCTACAGAGATAGGATAGAGAAAAAGGCAAGGAATATTATAGGTGACCAAAGGCACCCCCTTGCCCACTCATTTAACCCTCTTCCATCCGGGCGACGATATCGCCCCCCTCTGTTTACCAAAAACAGAGCAAAATTTTCTTTTGTGCCCCAGGCCATTAAATCCCTTACTAATGATCGATAGTCACTGTTAGTGTTGGTCAGCTCATAGCCTGCTCAGCTGGTCTGACCAGGTTAAGGCTGAGATAAACATAAAAAGTGTGACTCACTGTTAATCTATGTGTGAAAGTTGTACTGTGCTGTTGTTATCTGTGTTGTTTTCTTTTTTAGATGAAATGTCAAGAATGTGATCTGCTGCAACTCAATTTCCCTACGGGGACAAATAAAAACTACTACTACTACTACTACTACTACTACTACAAGACTGAACCAAAGAGTCTAAACTACAGGTCAAAGGGTCAGGGAGAGAAAGCTGTGAACATGTCAATAGTGGTGTAGGTGCACGAGGCAACAGGTTGTTTTATCAACACACTGATGAGTAAAGACTTGACTGTTTCCTTCCTTTAACCTAGATTATCTTCATCTGCATCTGTCTGTTTCTTAATCAATAATCAAATCGTCCATCTTTGCTGTTGAACTCTTTAAAGGGAGAGGAAATCAGCCTCAGTGCTTCCTGTCTTACGTCCTTTAAAGGAGAATTTTCTAAGTAATGCTCTACAGCTCTAGTTCCCCGAGTGTGACCATAGGCAAAAATCTGAGAAAAATATTATATGTGCAGCTCGGACCTATAGCTCTCCTCCTGCTAGCTGCGCTACACTGCAGTTAAACAGTGAAGTAATTTTAACATGAGAGAGCAGTGTTAACATGTATTTTTTATCACATACCTCTGTTTACTCTAGCTTCCAGGGTAGACCTTATAGTCGACTGTCAAGCTTGGGACTGTGAGGAAAACATGGATTTAGGAGGAAAAAAAGAATCAATATCAATATGAATATAACTGCTTTTTTTCCCTCCTAAATCCATGTTTTTCTCACAGTCCCAAGCTTGACAGTCGACTATAAGGTCTACCCTAAGCTAGAGTAAACAGAGGCTATGTGATAAAAACATACAGTTAGAGACACAGCTGTCTCATAACAGAGTTATGCACAATTCAGTGTTGTGTGGTAAGGAACTGGTGGATGTTGCAAAGCATGTGTAGTGATATTTTGAGCATTAAGGCCAAAGTCGCAGTTAGAAGAACTGCCCCCATTACTTTGCTGTTTAACTGCAGTGTAGCACAGCTAGTAGGTCTGCACATTTCATTTTTCTCTGATTTTTTCCTATGGTCGCGCTCGGGGACCTAGAAAATGACCGGATTTCTCCTTTAACACTGGACCCTCCTTTTTCGATAAAAATGCTGTCCCACAATTCCTTGCAACATTTAAAGTGATGCACTGTTTGTGACAGATGATGTGAATATAAATCCACAAAGACACATTTCTCCTGTCATATCTGTCCAGTTCTCATCAACAGGAACAAGCAGATTTAAATTTTGTGGCCATAATAAAATACTGCATTCATAAATGTTTCACTAAATCCCCTCTCATTGTGGTGGAAGCACTAAAAATGTATGTTCTCTATTCAACAAATATATAAAAATGTCAGAAATGGGCCTCGTCAGGAAACTTGACTTATCACTGGCTCAACTTGGCTTTTTCATATTATCTCATTACATGTTTGTCGTCCATGCGTTAGAGATAAAGTTTGTGTCAGATTATTATGGTGCGTTCAAGTTGTCACACCCTGAGGTTGGACATATCCCACCAGCCCTGATGTAAGAATTCAAGATGGCCGCTTCATGTCAATAGTGAGTAGGCTAGCCTACTGCAAATTTTACCATTTATTTCACATTAAAATCAACCATGTAGCTTCATATTGATCAATTTTGCCTGAACATTTTCCTTTGCTGTTTGTATTTGTGAAAAACAGAGTGTTGTTATCAAAATTAGGAAGCTAACAACAGTTAACAGTGGCTAACAGCTAATGGTCCTTTTGTTTTGGTTTGGTTAGGCTACTGGTTTTGTCTTTATTCCACTTTGGTTTAGAAATGTACTTTACATATCATTTCAGTAATAAACAATTATATAATAACAACCACCATTCACTCCATACCAAACAAATGAATTACTTAAGAAAAAGAGAGACATATGTATTTGTTGTAAGTTTGTACGGCTTTTTTAAAATGCTATGAACTGTTAGCATTGAAATCGAAACGTTTAAAAGTATAAAAATCTTTATATTTTTCATTTCACCCAATCACTGGATCAACTTATTGTCATGACAGAAATAGACTAAGTATTGATAGATGTGAGGAGTGAGATAATAAGTGCAGCTGCATGTTCGATGTTGGAGAAAAACAAAGCTCTGGATCAACAGGTGATTTATTGAATCGACCTTTGACCTCAGAATTCACCATTTCCTCCAAAGACGTTTCTGTCCACCAGTTATTTTATTATCACTGTTTGTCAAATATAGATGAAAAGAGAAAGAGAGAGAGATGTAATGGGGTCATGTGTGTCTCCTGAGAGGTGATCAGTGCTGTGTGTGTGTGTGTGTGTGTGTGTCTGACTCAGCAGGTCACATGACAGCGAGAGGCCTGATCCCCGAGCAGCCGACCAATCAGAGCGCGCGTTCCTACCGCCTGGTTCGAGGCTGAAAGTGCGAGAAAGAAACACAACAGCACCCGACGGAGAGGCAATTAATCTTAAAGCAAAAAAAAAAAAGAAAGAAAGAAAGAAAGAGGAAAAAAAAGGCAAGAAACGCAAGGCGAGTGTCCCAGGTGACAGAGGGGATTCTGGGTAATGAGGGTGCAGTACATTTAATTAGCAGCAGCGACAAGCCTCAGGACCTGAGCAGATGTCCAGATGGAGAAGATGGAAGCCGAGGATCAAGACGAGGAGGGTTTTTGGCTGCAACTGGTTCATTATTGATCAGGAGACCAGGTTTTATCACGTCAGCAGATCTTCTCCTCCTGAAGCAGCAGCAGGTTGAGTCGGAGTCTGAGCGGCTCCTCGGTGGGAGACCAGAACAAAAGAACAACGTCGTTTCTTTAGGCGAATTCAGCCTGTTCGCACAAAGACCCATTTAAAAACCCTTTCACAAAAAGGAAAGATGTGGAAAAAAACGACATTTCTAGGTGATACTATTAAAGAACGTTCTTCCTATAAGTGTATCTGTGCATGTCACTGAGAGTGGGCGTGGCTTAAAGGGATAGTAGCTTTTTTTTTAAAAGTGGGGTTGTATGATCTACAAATAGCCCCTAAGTACTTTAATTGAAGTAGAAGACGCTCTGCACTCCTCCCGTTAGCAACGCCAGCCCATAATAGCCCTGCCCAGAGATTTACAACATACAGTGTTGTGAACAGACCCAAAGAAACGGCCTATTTTCACGGCCTAAAAGAGGTTTTACCTGGAAAAAAAAACACAGTTCCATTGTTCGCTATAATATAATTTTTTCCAGCCCTTCAAAGTGCAGGAAAAGTTTTTATTTGGAGCTAACCAACTCACGTATCCCTCCGCCCAGGGTTAGCGCCCACCGATCAGCAGTTGGTTAACTCCAAATAAAAACTGTGTTTTTCCTGCACTTTGAAGGGCTGGAAAAAATTATATTATAGTGAACAATGGAACTGTGTTTTTTTTTCAGGTTAAACCTCCTTTAGGCCGCGAAAATAGGCCTTTTCTTTGGGTCTGTTCACAACACTGTATGTTGTAAATCTCTGGGCAGGGCTATGGGCTGGCGTTGCTAACGGGAGGAGTGCAGAGAGTCTTCTACTGCAATTAAAGTACTTAGGGGCTATTTGTACAGATCATACAACCCCACTTTAAAAAAATGCTGCTATCCCTTTAACAATTGGTCAGGTGTCCAAGGTTCACAGATCCAGATGTGGTTACATTGGTTACATCAGTCAGGATGTCCATCATGTCCGGGGTTGTCTTTTTCTCATGCAAACAGGAAGTTACAAATCCTTTTCAAAATAAGGTTTAAAAAACAGTCTTTTCATTTCATATAACATTTATTTAAAGGGACAACAACACTCTAAAAGGTAACAACTGTGCTTACTTAAATCATAAAAGTGTACTTTACTTATCTGTCCCTATCCTGTTGACTTAACTCATGGAATGTAAGTATGTAGTCATTTTTCCTTAAAGAGGTTTGAAACTAAGTTCATCTGAGTAAACTGGACTTGTAACATTCTGTTGCTGGAGTTAACTCAGAGGTTCGGCAGTGCACATGCGCAGTAGAGCAGCACAAGGGAAGTTTCCAGAAGCCGTGGACAAAAGTTTTGGAGGAACACCACATTTTCTGGGTCTCTTGGTAAGTTATTCAAAGTCTTTTGTCAGCTACAATTTCATAACTTAGCGTACAACTAAAATTTTGGCAGGGCATTTTTTTCTGAACATGGGAAATATCTCTGGAGATAGGCTAATGCTATTGTTAGCTAACATTAGCTAAGCCAGCTAACTAAAACCCACATGTCGACTTGTGTTGGAGCAGCTGCAACAGGGAGAGAGAATGTAAAGGAGTGAGAAAAAAGAGAAGTGAATGTGTGATGTGCCATGGTTTGTGCTAAAATATAAATTAATTGTTATGTACCATCAAATTATAATGCAACTTAAACATGTGCTAGGAGGGGTAATCATAATTGATTGTGTTTGTGATTGGGTTGTGTTTGTCTTTCAAGGTCTTTGCAGAATTCACAAGAGTGGCAAGTAAAGATCTTGAGCGGGACTTATTTGAATAATTGGACGGACACTTCGGGAGATCCTTTCCCAGGTTGAAACAAAGGTAAGCACTCCTTCTCATTTTATATAAGTGCAGGAAATCGTGCAAGTTGTTCCTTTCTGACAGTGTTCTAGTTTACACACACACACACACACACACACACCCTGCTAACAGACATGAAAGTGATATTGACCTTATAATCTAGCTCAGCAAGCAAATACATTTCCTAACATGTCAAACTATTCCTTTAAATAACTTAAGTTGGAAAAATGTGATGCAGTTTCTTCAGAAAATGCTTTTCCATATTTATTAGCTTTTTCTTTTCCTGTTTTCCTAATTGTAGACCGATGATGTCGAAGCCTTGAGGACTGCTGTCCTGCAATGTCTCCATTCAATGTCCCATTTCCTCGGGATGATGGAAGTGACTTTTCCAAAGTAAGTATTTCATGTTACACACTGAAATGAGATACTGTCGTTTCAGGTGTTATGGGACGTTTATGTATTTATTTTTTTAAGTATATTTTGGGGGCTTTTTATTGCCTTTAATCGACGGTACAGTGGAGACAGGGACAGGAAATGGGGAGGCAGAGAGGGGGAATGACATGCAGGAAAGGGCTGCCAGATGCGGGATTCGAACCGAGACTGTCTGCAGTGAAGACTGTAGCCTCAACATGGGGCGGCAGCTCTACCAAAGTGAGCTAAACGCTTTTAACCTTCCTTTGTATCTGCAGGACACCGACACCATTGCAGACGTCACTCAAGTCCCTGTTGGAGTCTTAACTGTCATACCCGAAGACAGACAGCAGCCAGGTCCACATGCTCTGCACCTTGAACCCTCCAGCATTGCTACCATACTGGAAGGCAATATCGTCGTTGATGACGTTGGAAGCCATGCACAAGCGTTTTGTGTTACATTTGGACTAATATACGATCTTCATTTGGATGATCCAAAAAGACCAAAGAACACCTTTGACTTCATTGTTGACTTCATAGGTTGTTAGGAGATATCCTTGGTGTATTTTATTGTGTCATTTGATGACAGAGTGGCCTTGGCATTTTGTTTCAATAAAATAAGTCTGCAAACTTATCATTCTTTGTTCTGCTTGCTTGATTTTTTTAGTGCAATCGGTTTCCTAGATTCTACTAAGTAAACACAACTGTTCAGTTAAGTCTGACTAACTTGACTTACTTAAGTTGGTACCACTTAGAAAGATCAAGTTTATTATACTTAGTTTTTTAAAGTTTAAATAACTTAACTAAATTAAGTGAATACAACTAGATTTAAAGTAAACTTAACAAGTAGATATGAAGTAAACTTAATTTAAGACTATTAGTTAGAGTTACTTACCTTTTTTAGTGCAATCGGTTTCCTAGATTTTTTTAAGTAAGCTGAACTTGTCACATTTTAGAGTGAAGGAGTTTGTATTTGGTTATAAAAGAGTATCGTATTGATGAGGATGAATCTACGTTACCACTTGTTAATGGGTCCATTTTAGATAAATGTATTGTTTTGTTTTTATCGTTATTTTGTTATTATTATTAGTGGTCGACTCGCCCAGCATTTCCTACTTTCAGTTTCCCGGACGCTGCCCGCCGTTTATGATCGGAGCTACGACGGTATATGATCGTCTTTGAACGTCTGACTTTCATTCTTGATTTGAAAACATTCTTGGCAAATGTTTTCTCTTTCGTCCGTCTTGCGCCGGTCCAAGAATTTCACCGTGCACGCGGAGGCTCATGGGAAATGTAGTGAAAACACTTTGCTTTCCAAAACTCCTCGTTGTCCCTTTAAATCTCAGTCACTGAGAGCAGACCATCACTGTCAATGACGTCAAGAACACAGAGGAAAACGAAAAAAAAACACAAACCACATTCAGAACAACAACAAAACACAAACATAGAATTTAACAAAACATTGTTAAAAACATCTACATTGTTGATCATAATTTTAAAGAGGAACTAAGCAGGATATCTCCGGTGGCTATGCTACATTTTTACCTTAATAAAAAAGCTCCGGAGTAATTGTGATCATTAACTACATGACTTATGACTTGTTAGGAGTGAGAACGGAGGCTCTCTGTCTTCACCTGGCATCTCACGGCTGAAAACCAACCTGGCAACATCTCGTCTCTGCAGCACCGCCACACAAACGCGCTCCGTAACCTGTAATATTTTGTTCATGGTTACACCCGGCCTTTCCGAAGCCCCGCCTTTCCGACAATAGACTTCCATTCATCGTAATAGCGGGGTTTTCTATTTTTTTCTAAAGACCCCGCTACTCCGAAAAGGCTATGGGGAAAACCCCCAGTGCGCAGTGCGCATTGATCCTTTTTTCCTTTTTGGGGTCAAACGGATCATGTGCATAATTAACTGCAAAACAAGCAAATACTTCATATTAATGACATAATGTTCATTATGCTTAGCCTGTCTAGCCTCTACCTGGTCTTTTTACTAAACATAACCAACTCTCTTCATTGCCTAAGCCCAACCAAAGCATCTCCCTCAGTCAGCTGTCAGCACGAGCGGCGGCTGCAGCAGCCTCGCGCCCCTGTGAGCTCAAGCCGGGTTCAGCCGCGCTCGAGCGGCGCAGGGGGGGAGAAAAAAAGTGTATTCCTTTTACTGTGTGGAGATCTCCAACAACGGAGTCGGGGAGAAAGCAAGTGGGACAGATCTGCCCAGTCCCTGAGCAGCGCACGTTTCACAGACAAGCCACAAAGCAGAATGTAAACAACATCACGCGGTTCAGCACCTTCGACATTGGACAGCTGCGGGGGGACTGTGTCGGAACAGCGGTGTTTCGAAGTGGGGGTATTTCGGAACAGCGGTGTGTCGAAATGGAGGGGTGTCGGAATGGAGGGCTGTCCCCTTTGTTCATGACGGTTAAAACTACACAAATATACAGGTCGTAACATTGTATATATGTCATGTAACATTATCCACCGCTCCATTTATTGATTTTTGCACATGGGCGAGAGGAGCGTGACCAAAACAGCGGAAAAGCGAGTGGACTTGCATAGTTCCCCTTTAAAGTGGCCCAATGTAGCTAACACATATATTGAGTTTGAGTGTTTGTTTGATCACAGCAGAGAAACAAAAAGCAGGTTTACCAAAGATGGTGTTTGTCCGATGAACATGCAGCAGATTGGGTAGTTTCTGTGTGACCAGTTGAGATATGATGGGATGTTTCCTGTTAAAACTTATGGAAATAAAAAGCTTCCAGTGAGTGGAGTGGAAACAAAGGCCTGTTGATGCTTTTCCTACAATGCAGGAAGTTTGTTTTTTTGTCAGCACCAGAGTCCATCCAGTCTGTGAGAAATCTCGTATCATTATGTATATCGGGCCAGATGAAAACAAGAATGCGGTCTGGGTTTATTTCACTGTTTGTGTGCAGCCTTGCAGAATCCAGCTGTTGCATATGCTCTATACATTTGGCCCGGCCGCAGCCGAGCGTGCCAACGTTCAGCCGG
>NW_028220460.1:0-15801 GCF_045865225.1 Trachurus japonicus | reverse complement strand
GAGTCTTATTTTAAGTATAATGAGATTAGTTTTGACTAGAAATGACATTTTGACAAGAAATAAGACTATTCTTGGTAAGATTTTGAGTTTTTGCAGTGTACAGGAGCTGAGAGAGGACATTCAGCTGCCTGCAAACTGAAGCTCATTCTGGTTAAACTCTTGACAAAATAGAGAATTCACCTCCATAAAAAACATAACATGTTTATGTTGTGAAGTGGAGCAGAGAATGACATCACAACACTTTAAATTTGAAAGAAAACTGGAGGTTTGTTTGTTCGTTTGCTGCTGTTTTCATTGTCACATCGTCTCTGCACTGATGATTTGTTATAAATAAAACTGGATTTGACTCAATTTGACCGAACCAAAAAATAAACATTCTTTATGTCTATAAATACACGAGACAACAGACTGACTGACTGAATCACTGCTCAGTTACCACTGGAGACGACCTGGAGAGTCAGTCAGCTGAGAACAGAGCAGCTTCAACAGACTGTTAGAGTGAAGCTTTCACTGTGAAGGAGACAATTATTTATGTAGACAGCATTTCATTATGAAATACAGGATGATCCTGTATGAGGACCGGTGGTGAGCCCAGTGACATGAGTCAGTGACATGCTGTGAGGGCTCAACTCACTGCAACTTAAAGGGATAGTTCAACATTTTGGCAAATTGGCCCATTGCCATAATCCCTATAGGTTCGTTACCTTTAATTGTCGGTGCAAGGTATTTTTAGAACGGCGGAGCAGAGCCGCGAGCTGCTCAGAGCTACACTACGGAGGCTAATGGGATTTCTTGGTTTCCCTCATCAAACTCATCAAATACACAATCCAACAACTCCACAACGCTCTGGTGGACAAGTTGTGACCTGCACATTCACCACGCTATGAGATAATAACAACGTTACCAGACAGAGTTGTTTTAGAGAAATACAGAGACTGCTTGATGAAAAACTGTCCCTGAAGGCAACGCGCATGCATGAATTTAGCATGAATTTACCCCGAAACATAAAAAATACCTGTGTATTTGATGAGTTTGATGAGGGAAACTAAGAAATCCCACGAGCCTCCGTATCAGCATCAGTGGTTTTGCCTGAATTTCCCTCTAAAACAACTCTGTCTGGTAATGTTGTGTTATTATCTCATAGCGTGGTGAATGTGCAGGTCACAACTTGTCCACCAGAGCGTTGTGGAGTTGTTGGATTGTGTATTTGATGAGTTTGATGAGGGAAACCAAGAAATTCCATGAGCCTCCGTAGCGTAGCTCTGAGCAGCTCACGGCTCTGCTCCACCGTTCTAAAAATAGCTTGCACCGACAATTAAAGGTAACGAACCTACTGCTATGACTATAAATATGACTGTGTTTTGGGTGAGGGGGAAACGATTACTTGATGATGAACAGATGTAAAGTTATAGGTCGGGATTTAAACCAGTGCTAACAGATTACAGAGTTGTTGGATTGTGTATTTGATTGTGTATTTCTGCCCCGCTGTTCTAAAAACAGCTTGCACCGGCAATTAAAGGTAACAAACCTACTGCTAACACTATAGGGATTATGGCAATGGGCCAACTTGCCAAAATGTTGAACTAACCCTTCAAGAAAACACAGAAAGGCCCGGTCCAACTTGGTCCCACCAGTCGTCAGCATCACCTCAGAGTCTTTTCGTGTCTCCCACCTCTAGAGAGAAAAAAAAAGGACAGCTCACACACACACACACACAACCCATAGTTTCTGTGTCAGCAGCTTCAGATGTCGAGACAAACAGTGACATGTGAGCGTCCTCTCCTCCGAGGTGTGGCGGTGTCACAGCACGCTGCCGCCGCACGCTTTAATGCACAACTCGTGTAGCCGCATTAAACATGTAGCGACGCCGGCGAGCGACAGCAGAGGAGCTGGGTGAGCTGCAGGCGGAGCCGGAAGGACAGGAAGTCATCTCAACCCCCGCCGGGACCGGAGCGCCATGAGGAGGAGGAGGGGATGAAAAATGAAAAAGGATGAAGAGTAGAAGAGGAAGAAGAAGAAGAGGAGACGTGTCCCTGTGCAGTTGTGTTGTTGTTGTTGTTGTGCGCTCGGGGTTCAGCTCTGAAAGAGTAGATGACCTTTGACCTCCTGTTGACACACACACACACACACACACACACACACAGAGCTGCCACTTTCCATTTGAAGCCCCCCCTTTCTTTTCCCGCTGTCTTCCCAGAATGCCGTTCTGCATGTTGATGCAGCTGCCGGCGTCCGGGCCTCGCCACCAGCCGTCCGTCCGTCTGTCCGTCACATCGCTGGCTCCAGCTGATCAGAGCTGGCAAAGGAAGAGAAGAGAAGAGAAGAGAAGAGAAGAGAAGAGACGAGACGAGAAGAGAAGAGAAGAGAGGGGGGTTGTTTATTTAATTGTTTTTTAACTTTTCTTTTTCTTTTTTTTTCTTTAATGAAACTCAAAAACTAACACAGTGAAAATCCATCAGGTCAAAACCAATTTCAGATGTTTTTTTGTTGAAACCGTGTCATGTTACGTAATAAAAACTCAAAGTAAATCTTTGTTTACTGTATCCATGACTACTAACAGGCTTTGTGTGTGACCAAAAAACCCATTCAGATGGATGATGAGGCCTAAACACATAGGGAAAGGTATCCAGTTTTGTCCATTTGCATGAACATGTGGACATAGTCTTTATCTCATTAAATTTTGTTCATTGACTAAAGTGTTGATATGTTTCCTCATCATTATTTCATTGCACAGAAGTTTTTATTCAATTACGGTCTCATTTTCATCAAGAAAAATAGGTTGTTGACAAAAACGATGATGATTAAAAGATAACTTAATTAAACACTGCTCTCTATACGTCACTAGTAGAGAAACAAAGAGTGAGCTCACTGGATAAATGAAAAAAAAAACTATCTATCTATCTATCTATCTATCTATCTATCTATCTATCTATCTATCTATCTATCTATCTATCTATCTATCTATCTATCTATCTATCTATCTATCTATCTATCTACATATTAGCTCAAACCCATTACATAACAGACTATAAGGGATATTAGGTTATGATTTCGTCAAGTCACCTTGACCCTTGGATCAGTTTTCCTTGAATCTGATTGGATAACTTCACCACAGACAGTGAGAGATCATGTTCATGAGAATGAGCGACAGTTTCCACGTGACACCGACTCTGCTGATAAATAAATATTGATCAAAGGGATCAGTTTCCTCTGATCACCTCATCTCTGGATTTTCTTATTTGTTCCTTTTTAGCAGCACTTGATGAATTCTTTTATTGCAGCTCTGTAGCTTAATTAGATTTAAGGCTGACTCCTGTATGTTGGTCCAGCAGGGAGGTGTTTTCATTAATGCATCATCTTCTTCCTCTTCTTCCTCATAATTTCCTTTACATGTGTTGATCAGATGAGTCTGGTCTCTTGGCCGGTCTCAGCGTGTCATTAGCGCTGCCTTGGATCCGCTCCTCGTCCTCGTCCTCCTCCTCCTTCCTCCTCTAACGGCCCTGGCGTTGAGCTCTGGCCTGGGCCGCCGCCTCGTTCAAAGCGGCTTCGCGCTGTGATGAAGGAGTCGCTGCCATCTTTTACTTCTGGTCGCCAGGCGCTGAATAACCGACATCTGTGCACGCTCTCTCTCTTTTTTTTTTCTTTTTCTTTTTTTTGACTCTGAACCAACACGTTTCACTTTCAAATGAAATGAGGAGAAAGTGGAGATGAGTCAAAAAAAAATGAAAAGGTAAACAGGATTCTGGACGGGAGGATGCTGGCGGGACGATCTGGCCGACGTCTCTACCGTCGTACACAGGTAACGAGGAGAAGAGAGGCAGCGTTTGGATGATCTGACACATTTGATGAATGAAGAGACAATACACTTCTCTGCTTAATAAAACAACAACAACAACAACAACCCAAAAAGGAGGTGTGTGTGTGTGTGTGTGTGAGCGCCAGCCTCCGTTTGCCTTCTGCTGTCCTCAGAGGAGCGAGCGACACCAATTAACTCCCCAACAGTTGTAACCGGGGGACCTGTAAGATACCACACAAATTAAATTAAACCATCCCTAACCATATGCCAATACGTGTCTTCCTCAAAGCCTCGTCCTCAATACTGACTCAGCGGCACAGTGGGAAGGAGGAGAGAAAACACACGACGACAACAACGACAACGACACCAAAGTAAAACTCTCCCAGGGGTACGGTGTACATTTTAGGACATCCTCAGGTGTCAGGCTTCAGCCTCAGACTTAAATGAAAAGGCATAAGGTCTTAGGAAAACCTCTGTCAGTTGTCCACTAAACAGCCTCAGAAAAAAGTCGTCAGACCAAAAGGCGTCAGAAAAAAGACGTCAGACCAAAAGGTGTCAGAAAAAAGTCGTCAGAACAAAAGACATCAGAAAAAAGGTGTCAGAAAAAAGACGTCAGAAAAAAGGTGTCAGAAAAAAAGCTGTCTTTGTCAGAAAAAAGACGTCAGAAAAAAGGCGTCAGACCAAAAGGCGTCAGAAAAAAGGCATCAGAAAAAAGGCATCAGAAAAAAGGCATCAGAAAAAAGGTGTCAAAAAAAAGGCGTCAGACCAAAAGGCGTCAGAGAAAAGACGTCAGAAAAAAGGCGTCAGAACAAAAGACGTCAGAACAAAAGACGTCAGAAAATAAGACGTCAGAAAAAAGGTGTCACAAAAAAGACGTCAGAAAGAAGGTGTCAGAAAAAAGGTGTCCGAAACAAGGCGTCAGACCAAAAGGCATCAGAAAAAAGGTGTCAGAAAAAAGACGTCAGACCAAAAGGCATCAGAAAAAAGGTGTCAGAAAAAAGACGTCAGAAAAAAGGTGTCAGAAAAAAATATGTCAGACAAAAAGGTGTTCTTCAAACTTTGATTCAGTTGGGGCTTTTTTTTTGACATCATCTCATCGAAACACAACACCGGTAACGAGCTGTCGTGCAGAAAAGAGACTGCACCCGAAAGGAACACGCGTCTCCGATATGTAACGCCAGGTTCACACCAGACACGGAAGTGCCACGAATAGACGCGAAACGGATTCTGTTTCCTACCGGCGCCCTTGTTAACCGATTGTGTTGTTCACACCAGATGCACCACAGCGCGCACCTCCGCAGCCAGCTCGCACCCTGCAGCGATTGTTTTGGTCTATTTTGTGTGTGAGTCGCGAACGATCGCAAGAGAATTCGGTTAATTTTCAAGATTAAAGCAATTTTCAAAATAAAATGCTGCGATTGACAAATACAATAGCCGTGTGTTTGCGTTTGTGATCTATTTGTGTTTATATACCTAAACAGAGCATGAGAAAGATGAACACACGCACATACCTAGGCAACACATACACACACACACAGCCTACACACACAGCCAAAGTCGACCCACACATACACTACACACGCAGCCACAGACCCACACAGCCTACACACAGGTACGGTGTACATTTTAGGACATCCTCAGGTGTCAGGCTTCAGCCTCAGACTTTAGATGAAAAGGCATGAGGTCTTAGGAAAACCACTGTCAGGTGTCCACTAAACAGCCTCAGAAAAAAGTCGTCAGACCAAAAAGCGTCAGAAAAAAAGGCATCAGAAAAAAGACATCAGACCAAAAGGCGTCAGACCAAAAGGCGTCAGGAAAAAGGCATCAGAAAAAAGACGTCAGACCAAAAGGCGTCAGGAAAAAGGCATCAGAAAAAAGACGTCAGACCAAAAGGTGTCACAAAAAAGGCGTCAGAACAAAAGACGTCAGAAAAAAGGCGTCAGAAAAAAGGCGTCAGAAAAAAGATGTCAGAAAAAAAGACGTCAGAAAAAAGGTGTCAGAAAAAAGGCGTCAGAAAAAAAGGCGTCAGACCAAAAAGCGTCAGGAAAAAGGTATCAGAAAAAAGACGTCAGACCAAAAGGTGTCACAAAAAAGGCGTCAGAACAAAAGATGTAAGAAAAAAGGCGTCAGAAAAAAGGTGTCAGAAAAAAGGCGTCAGAAAAAAGGCGTCAGAAAAAAGGCGTCAGAAAAAAGATGTCAGAAAAAAAGACGTCAGAAAAAAGGTGTCAGAAAAAAGGCGTCAGAAAAAAAGGCGTCAGAAAAAAGACGTCAGAAAAAGGCATCAGAAAAAAGATGTCAGAAAAAAGGCATCAGAAAAAAGACGTCAGACCAAAACGCGTCACAAAAAAGGCGTCAGACCAAAAGGCGTCAGAAAAAAGGTGTCAGAAAAAAGACGTCAGAAAAAAAGGCGTCAGAAAAAAGGCATCAGACCAAAAGGCATCAGAAAAAAGATGTCAGAAAAAAAGACGTCAGAAAAAAGGTGTCAGACCAAAAGGCATCAGAAAAAAGATGTCAGACCAAAAGGCGTCAGGAAAAAGGCATCAGAAAAAAGACGTCAGACCAAAAGGTGTCACAAAAAAGGCGTCAGAACAAAAGATGTAAGAAAAAAGGCGTCAGAAAAAAGGTGTCAGAAAAAAGGCGTCAGAAAAAAGGCGTCAGAAAAAAGGCGTCAGAAAAAAGATGTCAGAAAAAAAGACGTCAGAAAAAAGGTGTCAGAAAAAAGGCGTCAGAAAAAAAGGCGTCAGAAAAAAGACGTCAGAAAAAGGCATCAGAAAAAAGATGTCAGAAAAAAGGCATCAGAAAAAAGACGTCAGACCAAAACGCGTCACAAAAAAGGCGTCAGACCAAAAGGCGTCAGAAAAAAGGTGTCAGAAAAAAGACGTCAGAAAAAAAGGCGTCAGAAAAAAGGCATCAGACCAAAAGGCATCAGAAAAAAGGTGTCAGAAAAAGACATCAGAAAAAAGGTGTCAGAAAAAAGACGTCAGAAAAAAGGTGTCGGAAAAAAAGACATCAGATTAAAAACTGACTATTTTTATTTCTACAAACTTTGATTTAACAGTCTGCAGACCATACTTTTTTTTTGCTGCTGTAAAATTAAAAACAACATGTTTTTAAATGTGACATGATAATTAGCACATACTAATTTCTTGTGTTGTTATGTAATTGCTCATCAAAGCTTTCTGCATAAATGTATTTATCCACATACAATCATTGAAACTGAAATTGTTGAATATTTAAATAGGCTATAACTTTATTTATAGGTTAAAATGGTGTAAATTCACGTCACATAACAAAACATGATGTTTTTCATCCTAGAGCAGTAGAAACAACAACAATAGCAATAAAAGTAAACCGTCAACACTCATGTCATGACGACATATCCGCGCTGTTCTGGCAGAAGCGCTGCACAAAGGAAAATCGCGCGCGAGCTGGAGCCCTCCCATTCACACCAGACGCGCATTTCTCCATGCCAGTCAACCAGCGCCTCTGCCTGTGTGTAGGCTGTGTGGGTCTGTGGCTGCGTGTGTAGTGTATGTGTGGGTCGACTTTGGCTGTGTGTGTAGGCTGTGTGTGTGTGTATGTGTTGCCTAGGTATGTGCGTGTGTTCATCTTTCTCATGCTCTGTTTAGGTATATAAACACAAATAGATCACAAACGCAAACACACGGCTATTGTATTTGTCAATCGCAGCATTTTATTTTGAAAATTGCTTTAATCTTGAAAATTAACCGAATTCTCTTGCGATCGTTCGCGACTCACACACAAAATAGACCAAAACAATCGCTGCAGGGTGCGAGCTGGCTGCGGAGGTGCGCGCTGTGGTGCATCTGGTGTGAACAACACAATCGGTTAACAAGGGCGCCGGTAGGAAACAGAATCCGTTTCGCGTCTATTCGTTGGCACTTCCGTGTCTGGTGTGAACCTGGCGTTACATATCGGAGACGCGTGTTCCTTTCGGGTGCAGTCTCTTTTCTGCACGACAGCTCGTTACCGGTGTTGTGTTTCGATGAGATGATGTCAAAAAAAAAGCCCCAACTGAATCAAAGTTTGAAGAACACCTTTTGGTCTGACATATTTTTTTCTGACACCTTTTTTCTGACGTCTTTTTTCTGACACCTTTTTTCTGATGCCTTTTGGTCTGACGTCTTTTTTCTGACACCTTTTTTCTGATGCCTTTTGGTCTGACGCCTTGTTTCGGACACCTTTTTTCTGACACCTTCTTTCTGACGTCTTTTTTGTGACACCTTTTTTCTGACGTCTTATTTTCTGACGTCTTTTGTTCTGACGTCTTTTGTTCTGACGCCTTTTTTCTGACGTCTTTTCTCTGACGCCTTTTGGTCTGACGCCTTTTTTTTGACACCTTTTTTCTGATGCCTTTTTTCTGATGCCTTTTTTCTGATGCCTTTTTTCTGACGCCTTTTGGTCTGACGCCTTTTTTCTGACGTCTTTTTTCTGACAAAGACAGCTTTTTTTCTGACACCTTTTTTCTGACGTCTTTTTTCTGACACCTTTTTTCTGATGTCTTTTGTTCTGACGACTTTTTTCTGACACCTTTTGGTCTGACGTCTTTTTTCTGACGCCTTTTGGTCTGACGACTTTTTTCTGAGGCTGTTTAGTGGACAACTGACAGAGGTTTTCCTAAGACCTTATGCCTTTTCATTTAAGTCTGAGGCTGAAGCCTGACACCTGAGGATGTCCTAAAATGTACACCGTACACAGGCAGAGGCGCTGGTTGACTGGCATGGAGAAATGCGCGTCTGGTGTGAATGGGAGGGCTCCAGCTCGCGCGCGATTTTCCTTTGTGCAGCGCTTCTGCCAGAACAGCGCGGATATGTCGTCATGACATGAGTGTTGACGGTTTACTTTTATTGCTATTGTTGTTGTTTCTACTGCTCTAGGATGAAAAACATCATGTTTTGTTATGTGACGTGAATTTACACCATTTTAACCTATAAATAAAGTTATAGCCTATTTAAATATTCAACAATTTCAGTTTCAATGATTGTATGTGGATAAATACATTTATGCAGAAAGCTTTGATGAGCAATTACATAACAACACAAGAAATTAGTATGTGCTAATTATCATGTCACATTTAAAAACATGTTGTTTTTAATTTTACAGCAGCAAAAAAAAAGTATGGTCTGCAGACTGTTAAATCAAAGTTTGTAGAAATAAAAATAGTCAGTTTTTAATCTGATGTCTTTTTTTCCGACACCTTTTTTCTGACGTCTTTTTTCTGACACCTTTTTTCTGATGTCTTTTTCTGACACCTTTTTTCTGATGCCTTTTGGTCTGATGCCTTTTTTCTGACGCCTTTTTTTCTGACGTCTTTTTTCTGACACCTTTTTTCTGACGCCTTTTGGTCTGACGCCTTTTTTGTGACGCGTTTTGGTCTGACGTCTTTTTTCTGATGCCTTTTTTCTGACATCTTTTTTCTGATGCCTTTTTCTGACGTCTTTTTTCTGACGCCTTTTTTTCTGACGCCTTTTTTCTGACACCTTTTTTCTGACGTCTTTTTTTCTGACATCTTTTTTCTGACGCCTTTTTTCTGACGCCTTTTTTCTGACGCCTTTTTTCTGACACCTTTTTTCTGACGCCTTTTTTCTTACATCTTTTGTTCTGACGCCTTTTTTGTGACACCTTTTGGTCTGACGTCTTTTTTCTGATGCCTTTTTCCTGACGCTTTTTGGTCTGACGCCTTTTTTTCTGACGCCTTTTTTCTGACACCTTTTTTCTGACGTCTTTTTTTCTGACATCTTTTTTCTGATGCCTTTTGGTCTGATGCCTTTTTTCTGACGCCTTTTTTTCTGACGTCTTTTTTCTGACACCTTTTTTCTGACGCCTTTTGGTCTGACGCCTTTTTTGTGACGCGTTTTGGTCTGACGTCTTTTTTCTGATGCCTTTTTTCTGACATCTTTTTTCTGATGCCTTTTTCTGACGTCTTTTTTCTGACGCCTTTTTTTCTGACGCCTTTTTTCTGACACCTTTTTTCTGACGTCTTTTTTTCTGACATCTTTTTTCTGACGCCTTTTTTCTGACGCCTTTTTTCTGACGCCTTTTTTCTGACACCTTTTTTCTGACGCCTTTTTTCTTACATCTTTTGTTCTGACGCCTTTTTTGTGACACCTTTTGGTCTGACGTCTTTTTTCTGATACCTTTTTCCTGACGCTTTTTGGTCTGACGCCTTTTTTTCTGACGCCTTTTTTCTGACACCTTTTTTCTGACGTCTTTTTTTCTGACATCTTTTTTCTGACGCCTTTTTTCTGACGCCTTTTTTCTGACGTCTTTTGTTCTGACGCCTTTTTTGTGACACCTTTTGGTCTGACGTCTTTTTTCTGATGCCTTTTTCCTGACGCCTTTTGGTCTGACGTCTTTTTTCTGATGCCTTTTTCCTGACGCCTTTTGGTCTGACGCCTTTTGGTCTGATGTCTTTTTTCTGATGCCTTTTTTTCTGACGCTTTTTGGTCTGACGACTTTTTTCTGAGGCTGTTTAGTGGACACCTGACAGTGGTTTTCCTAAGACCTCATGCCTTTTCATCTAAAGTCTGAGGCTGAAGCCTGACACCTGAGGATGTCCTAAAATGTACACCGTACCAGGGAGCTCGGCTCACAACACGAGAGTCAGCAGCAGTCAGGGATGGAAACTTTTCACATTTAAACCAGTACTGATATGCAACAGCACCTGTTTTGGGTACTTTTTTGTGTGTATGTGTGGTCATGAAACTTATTTTGTTCATAAAGAACTTCTGAAATTTGAAGATTCATTAGGGTTCTTCCTTAACCTTCCTCTTGTGTACAGGTCACCACTGATCCATTTTTAAGCTTTAAATTATACATAAAAGTAGGCTACCACGTAAATTTGTTTATTGCATCAAGACTTTTTGACTTTTTCAGGAACTTCTATTTAAAGGTGTACAGAAAAGAAAATTGAATTTGAGCCCACTCTGGGTCATAAAATTAGTGTAATAACTCATCTATCAGACGATGTAGGCCAAACTTTGTGCAAAATTCTATTTTTGAGTAAATCCGTGATGAAAGTGTGTATTTTAGTGTAGGTTTTTTTTTCGTATTGGATAACGCAGGCGCACGGATTATACGTCAGCCTGTACACGATTCACCAGCCACTGATATTGGATCCGTAATCCGTCATTCAAACGTCTGAGACACGCACACACACACGGAGCTCGGTCTCGCCCCAAGCTTTGAATATCCCGCCCGCTCGATAACGACCAATCAAATTCATTTTCCTTACTCGGGTAAACTCGTGTTGCAGCTCGTGACAACTCGGCGCGACAAACGGGACAAACGGCCATTTCTGTACACCTTTAACAAAATAAAACTTTTTTTTTTTTATGTCTCAAAAAAATTCTAAAATGCTCTGGTTAAAATTATGACATTGTGTTGTTAGGGTCGATTTCGACCCGGTTATAACGATATGAAGAATAATGAGGGTTACAACTGAAATCATAAGTGCAAAACCAACATTTTCATGGATAAGGAGCCTAACAATGTTGTTTTTCCTGTGTTTTATACTTGATTTAAAGAGACCCCGAGGAGTTTGCTTTTGGTTATAAAAGAGTCTCATATTAATGCGGATGAATCTACGTTACCCACTTGTTAATGGGACCATTAACAAGTGGGTAACGTAGATTCATCACAGCACAGCCTCAGGCCCTGAAGAGTCTGGCTCTGGCCCTGACTAGAGCACTGGAAAAGAGAGTAACGACAGGCATTGGTCCAATGGAAGCGCCTCCTGATGGTGGAATATGGGTATTGCAAAAGCGCCCAAGAACTGACAACTCTACATTGTTGGTGAATGAGCAAGTGTGGTATTTTCAATCATTTAAGGACATTTATAGATCACCCACGTTAATAGCATCATTGAGGATCCTTTACAGATAAATGTTAACACATAGGCGAGTAAAAAAAAAAAAAAAAGTTGTCTACATTAATGTTTCAATCTACATTTTGTAATAAACTACATTATTATAAATTATAAGTATAATTTGATATGACCAAGACACCTAAAAACAAAAACACGGCCGTTTTCATCAATTTACAAGCAAGTGGGCAACACACATACATTGGAGTGAATGAGTTTTCTGGGCGCTTTTGCAATACCCATATCCTGCTACTCGGGGCGCAAAACCCTTACCACGGAGGTCAATGGTGGTGTCGCTACTCTCTTTTCCAGTGCTCTAGCCCTGACGACGGACGGATCCTCCTCTTCCTCTTCCTCTTCCTGATTATTCCTGGTTTGTCATCGTCCCTCCTGCACAGCGATGACAGGAGGAGGCAGAGGGCAGCACAGGAAACAGACCTGACACGCCGTGACCCCGCGCCGAGGTCGAGGTGGAGAACGTCACTCAGGCCGCACGCCACCTGCCGCGAGGCCGCCGAGGTCGGCCAATCAGATCAGGGTGAAAGGTGTCGGCCTCGTGTCTGTCTTCACTTGGCTCAGCAGTAACTCGTATTTGTCACTCGGGAAAAACTGAAAACACCTTGAAGATCTATTTTCTTCACCTCTGACTGAAGGAGGAGAAATGAAGCTTTGCCTTTAATTCACAAAACCCCTCATTAAGAAAAAAAATGATATCAATATATTCATTGATTCATGATCAAATAATAGACTTGGAAAAGGTTTTTTAAAAGTGGGAATAGTTACAAACACAGAATAAAACAAGCTAACAGTACAGAAACAGTCAGTGTGTCTTTATGAAAACTTTCCAGCTCTGCAGACACTTTTCATTAACGACACTTTTGCTGGGGATCGGCCAACCTGAGTTTTAGTGGGCGGGTTCACTTTGTGCCAAGTTCAGGTAATTATTGGGGGAAAAAAGGAAACTCTGCAGAAGCCTTGAAAGTTAAAGAATAATTATTCAAGTATTTTTTTTATTTTAGGCCAAATCATCACTTCCTCAAGGCCGAGGAACTACTGGTCTAACATCTCAGGGACAAGTGGACCAAGACATCTGAGCCAATCAGAAGAGAGGAGGAAACACTCAGAGAAACCAAATCCCGCAAAGTTGTTAGATGGTGGGTCCAAGTGGTGAGGGGGCGGGGCTTTGTTTTGACATCACAAAGTGACAGGAAGTCCTGACGGCTGGTTTTAAGGCTCAGTTTCTGAATACAGGCTGTGTGCATTTCTCTGTGGACTGAGGCTTTGATACTTTCACAGTATTAATATAGAACCTAGAGCTGCTTTATAATCACACTACACATGGACATCTACCTTTATACTGTATGGAGCTTTAACACAAACATCTACCTTTATACTGTATGGAGCTTTAATACAAACATCTACCTTTATACTGTATGGAGCTTTAATACAAACATCTACCTTTATACTGTATGGAGCTTTAACACAAACATCTACCTTTATACTGTATGGAGCTTTAACACAAACATCTACCTTTATACATTTTGTGACCTTTAAAACTCGCCTGCAGAGCAACTTTAATAAAAGTTCTTTGGCTCTTACCAAAGGTTACACTACAGCAGGTTGCCTCGAGTTCAATATTTACTTATTTAGCCAATCAGTGTCATGCAGGTCTGTTCAGACACCAACAAAGTCTGACACTTTCTTCTTTTTCTTTTCTTTTCTTTTTTTCAATATTTCAAGTACAATTACACTGGGAGTCGGTGTGTTACAGTATACGAGAGACTGAGTGTTGCATGTTCAGTGTTATAATGACAGACTGATGTCATTCACCAGCAACACAAACCTGTTTCAAGGTGGGTTGGTTTTGATGACATCAAAGTGTCTGCCACATCCAGACTGTTTAAGCCAGCTGTCACTCCGCTGATCCACACACTGCTCATGTGTTCACACTGGGACCAACATGACGCTTTATAACCACTCAGATATGATGATGATGATGGGGGTGGTGTAATAACAGACTCAGGTGACTTGCACTGGTCCGTAACATCTTTCCTTATAGCAACAAACATCAGTCACATGAAAACACACACAGCCTCGACTGTCTCTACTTTATTTATTTGAATTGCATTGTATTGAATTGAATACAACCGTATTTATCCCAGAGGGAAATTCAGTTTTGCAGCTACTATTACTCATTTGTTCAACACATTCATTAGTTAGTTTAATATAAGATTAATTCATGTTTTAACAAAACGTGCTGTCCAGGTAAGGGCATTAAAGCTTGGAAAGGCTGTTACTTCAGCTAAAAGGTACATTAAAGGGGTAGTTCAACATTTTGGCAAATTGGCCCATTGCCATAATCCCTATAGTCGGTGCAAGCTGTTTTTTGAACGGTGGACCAGAGCCGTGAGCTGCTCAGAGCTACGCTACGGAGGCTCATGGGATTTCTTGGTTTCCCTCATCAAACTCATCAAATACACAATCCAACAACTCCACAATGCTCTGGTGGACAAGTTGTGACCTGCACATTCACCACGCATTCACCACAAGAGAGTTTTGGAGTTGTTGGACTGTGTATTTAGTTTGATGATGGAAATGCGAAAGTACCGTGCAGCTTGCGTCTCTGCCCCGCTGATCTAAAACCAGCTTCCACCGACAATTAAGGTAATGAATCTACTCTTAAATTTATTGGTTGGATTTCTTTGAAAGATTGAGAGAAAGCGTCTCTGTTCATATCAGCTGCTGAGGTCTGTGTCTTTAAACGTTGGAGCAGAAATCCAGAAAACGCCGTCTCCACGTCTCCACGTCTTACTCTGTCAGAGTTCACGGCAGCGTCTCGTGTTTCTCTGGAACTTTGCGGTCAGAGAGGTAAATGCTCGGGCTAATAGCCCTGACGAGGATGGACTTGCTAATTTGCTAATGGCTTTTTTTTTTCTTCTTCTTCTGCTGCTGCTGCTGCTGCTTCCTGTGGGCCATTAGAAAAAGCAGCAGCGGCCGTCCCTCTGTCAAGCTGCACGATGATGCAAACTCCACTGATCACCATCACATCAGCCTGCTAATGGCTTCTGAGAGGGAGAAAACACATTCAATCAGCACGTTAACGCTAAAGGCAGCGGATCCTTCCTCCTCCTCCACCTCCACCGCCACAGCAGCAGCGTCTCTACCTCCGTGTCACGGCGCTTTGATTTTGTGTTCGATACGGCCGTTAGTTATTGTGCTGCTCAGTGTTTTTCTGGCTCGTCTCAGCCGATCGGCTTTAATCATTAGAGCAGGAAGGTCCAGGTCCTATTGATTAAGATGAGCTGCAGCTCGTCATTAACACACACGTTACAAAAGACAAACCGCTAACTGGACATCAAGACCTCACCCTGATACACAGGTCCACACGCACACACACACACACACACACACACACACACACACACACACACACACACACACACACACACACACACATGATCTCGACAGTTTATTTGTTGTGGAACAAAATTTAGATTATAAAGAAGAAAGAATAAGAGGGCCACAAATGATGATATGTCCATACTTTGTATTCTCTCATGTAGTCATATGAAGTCATATAGTCATATATGACTTATAGTAAAAGGAAATGTAGCTTTTCCTGTAAAAACGACATCGTTTCAAGAAATATCTACGTTACGGATCCACTGAAAACGATTCTAAACGCTGCAGTACGTCCACCAGGCCTGTGTGTGGCGCTGTAACGCTGCCACACATCAACACCAGAAACAGGGAAGTAGACAGAAAGACCCCCCCCCCCGCTGGATTCAAACTCCAAACATTACAAGTGGATTAAAGCAGAAGTAAGCGATCCGGTGGTTTTGGCTAACTTCCTGTCAGCTGAGTTAGCAGTCCCCGCCCTCGTCCCTACGTCACCACATTCACGCGCATCCCTTGGCTGCACACACAGAGAGGACTGCCCCTTTATGCCGTTCTCTCTCCTCATTGGATAAAGGTTGTAGGATACAAGGAAAGTTTTCTCCTCGGCTTACAGCAGAGCAGAGTGACTGACAGACCCGTGTTTCAGACCAAACACTCTATGTAAGTGATTGCTGTCGGAAGATATAACTATTTAAGACTTATATTAACACAAATATATCAC